>NC_086342.1:11722235-11839122 GCF_032445375.1 Bacillus rossius redtenbacheri | reverse complement strand
CAGACAGAAAATGCAAATAAGGCATCAGTTAAAAATTTATAATTAGCCTTCAAATAAAAGTAATGGCGGGAATACGAAGAAAAATATATATATATATATATATAGAACGTGACGTACCACCAGACTGAGCCTTATGGGCAGAAGGAATGTTGACGACCCGGATATTTCCTCGGGGCTTAACGACCAAGCAGTTCCTAGTTACGGAACGTGAAGGTAGATTAAGGGGGGGGGGGGGGAGTGTGTTTCCCCTGTCAGCTGTTTCTGTGGCGACATGTACTCGCGTGGGGGAAATAACAAAAGTAGGGTGGGGGGGGGGAGGAGGAGGAGGAGGAGGAGGAGGGAGGAAGGAGGAGGTAGGAAGGGGGGGGGGGGGGGGTGAGTTGTGGTGTGTATTCATCGACGACGGGCGAAGGGAACGAAGGAAGGGGGGGAAAAAAAATATTCAAATAAACCCGCCTCGCGTCGAAGCCTCTTCAGCCGTGACGAGGCCATGAGAGGGCGAACACAGGCCGCGGGCGAAGCGGCGTTGTTTACCCGTGCGACGGTCGCCAGGCGACACGAGACACAAGCAGGGAAGAGAGAAACACACAGAGAGAGAGAGAGAGTGAGAAGAGGATGTGTTGTGTGTTCGAAGGGGGGATGAATATTCGGAGAGAGTTCCCCCCCCCCCCCTTCCCCACGCTCTTCATTATTGCTCGTCCCGAGTTTCGCACGCGCGACACCAAAACAACCCCTGGGGGGGGAAAAAAAAAGGGGGTAGAGAGGGGGGGTAGAAATGAATTCGCAAGCGCGCGCGTCCTCTCTGGAGTGGTTGCTAAGGGCGAATGGAGGGGATAGGAGGGGAAAAAAAAAAAAGCAACGCGGAGAAAAATATTCTACTGCGGAAAACTGCGAGCTGCACGCTAGGTGGGGAGGGAGAGAAGAAAAAAAAATAGAAGAAAAAAAAAGGAGGTAAAGGGGGGAAACCCAAGCACCACGAAACTGTAGGGCACGGATATTTTCCGAAACAAAACTGTTAATGCTCGACCACACTCCGATGTTGTTGAATTTATTTTTTAGGTAGATTTCAAAGAAACATTACATGGTGCGTCTTTCGGAACATTTTTTTTTAATAGTTATTCGTTTCATGGTCTGTAGGCCCCAAAACCATAGTCAACTCAAAAGTTATACCAACATATATATATATATATATATATATATCACAATTTTGTGGAAACGATAACCGTCGCAATTTTCCACAAATTACTTCCAAACTGATACATAAAATCTAGTAGTGGAAAATCTCGGTCGAGTTCGTTCATTGGGAAATATCCGTCGAAAGGGGTAGAAATGAAGGTTTTTTTAAAAAAAAAAAAAAAAAAAAAAACAGAAAAAAATGACTATAAATCCTTAATATGGAAAATATCACATAAAGTTGGAAGTATTATAACTCGTGGGAGTAATATCAACATATTTTGTCTGAATAAGTTTTTGATACACCAACTGTAACTGCAAGAAGTTGAAAAACCAAGGGCGGAGAGGACAAAAAAATTGTAACGACTTTCGTAGGCACAACATCGAATTCATACAAATTATGTATTAATCTTAACATTTTTATCTAAAACTGACGTCAGAAACAATTTTTGATTATACAAACCACTACTGCATGGGGTGGAAATAAAAAAAAGGTGAGGCGGGATGATAAGTGCGACGCTCGCTGGTGCTTCTAAAGCGGTATCGCCTCTAAGCACAAGGCTATGAAATGGCACGCAGTCTTCTCGTCGAGCGTAGAGCAACTCTTGAGAGTTGAGCGGTGACCATAATATTACATGACGTAGAATTGAACATACAGGTGTATTGACTATCCCTTCAGTGACTTCAAGAATCTCTACGAGAAATTTTCACGTCTAAAAAGCCGTTTTAAAAAACACACTGTTTAGAAAGTTTCGCTCTCAAAAAAAACAGTAAAAAAAAAAATTAGTTGTCTGTAAAGTCGGTTTACGGACGATAGTTTAACGTGACAACGTCATAACCAAACATTGATGAAATGATTGCATACTTTTATGAATAAAATTGAATCATTTTTATTGAATTATCACTATTTTGTATGGATACAAAGGAGTGAAATGAAATCTACAATTTAATTCATAAATTTACTTTTATTTGCACTCATTAATTCAAATATGTTTATTACTTTAACGAAGAGATTATTTTAACTATAACTTTTATACTTGTTTGCTATTTAACTTCTTCCAATCTGTGTTATTCTGTTAAGGATAGGACGATGATAGGAAAAGTAGGAAACGATTGGGAGTGTTTCAAGTTTAATGTGCCTCGAAAAAGTAAAATCGGTGGTTGTTCCAATCGAGTGGAAGAGAGGTAGATGCGGCGCAAGCGTACAATGAGCGTAACGGGGACACATCGTAACGGGACAATGTGCGCAACGGGACACTTTTTCGTGCGTGCAGCCAGCGTTCATTGTTATTAGACGTTGTCACGTCAAAAAAACGAAATCCGGAAACAAGAACTACTAATCCAGTCGTATATTCCTGCATGCTTGACGTAAACAGTTACCACCAGGATATCTTGAGCAGTTATCAAATCGCCTAATTTTCTTCTGAAGCTCTGCGCACCGCATGTGTGCCCAGGTAGGCGGGATCCCCAGTGTTATCTTACGTTAATTTCCTTATAAATATTTTTTTTACCCTAACTTCTTGATATAAAAAGCTTTGCTAAGCAACGTGGGAAAAGGTTTTCGGCGATGCATTTCCCCCTGTACAATTATGCGAGTTTCTTGAATAATGAGTTGGGCGGGAAACCACTCCACTTCTTGTTGTGTGATGTAAAAGTGGCCGCGGAGGGCAAAGTTCGCGGGAGTTTCGCGAATGTTCCGGCATCACGAAAGAAGGAGAAGTTTCAGACCCGTGATTTCTTGCGGCCTGCTGCCGGCAAGAATAGGAACTTTTGTTTTACGCCCTCGTGTAAAAGGGGGGGGGGGGGGGGGGGGGGGGGGTTGTGCGCGTTAAAAATACAGCTTTTCTCTCCCCCGATAAGAAACGGTCTAACGATCAAAAGCCGCACTTATTACGGTGCGTTCGCACTCTTCATACAAGGGGGAGATAGCATCCGAAAGATGCCATCTCGGTTAGAACACATTTTCGGGCCAAAAACTATTTGCTATAGTTTACTCTTTTTAAATTAGTCTTCGTCAAAGCATAAATTCCATTTTATTTATTATTTATCGACCTTTTTTTACGCGGCGGAGTTAAGGACGTGCCTCCTTGTCTACCCACTTAACTACACACAAGTTGTGAAATTAAATTTAAAATTATAATTAAACAAACATGCATAACTAAGCTAACCTAAATAAAAGAAGATAAACAAAAACATGATACACAACTCACTAAATACAATATAAACTAAAGAAACAAACAATTACTAGCAAGTAAAAAAAAACATGATTCACCAATATTAAACTACATGTTACTGATACCTCATTTGATTATCTTTTTAATAGTAAACACAGGAAAGTAATATATATATTGGTATAACAAAAATAAAACTCTCATGCCATATACATTGGAAACTAAAAACTATTCACCATTAAACTTGAGGTTAAAAATAGTAACACTTAACAATTTGAAGCACACACGCCCCTTGTACAAAGCTCGTAAAAATAAGGATCAAGTCCGATACTTATTCGACTTAGCAATATTTAGTTTTTTGTTGAGATATTTTAAAACAGACTTCCTGAAAGATACGTGACATTATTTGTTGACTTATTGGTTATTCAATGCTTGACGTTAGAGTGACTAACTGCTACATATAATTTACTTCTCTGATGTAATTGGCATTTAAAATTGAATTTTTTTTTTGGCTATGTCACTGCACTGGACCATGCTTCAATACCATATTTGTTGAAACCAATGGCAGACCTCCAAACAGCTTAAAGACCTCCGGGTATTAACGCACCATGTTACTCCGCTCAAAAATTCTTTAAAGTATTTTATACAAATATCATTTAAGAGTCTATAGCATGTTCGTGTATAAATATGAGTACCTTCATTTCTACCAACACCCAAAAATTATGTTTTGATAAAGTAATGCTGTGGCATCACAAGGAGATTTTTTCTTTATGCGTTATTTTTGGAGTACCTACTTATAGAAAAAAAATAGCAAAACAAATTTCAAAATCCTGGCGAAACAATTTCAGGCCTTTTTCAGGATTTTAAAACACAACTTATTTTATACTACACAGTAATTATACATACAAGCTAAATTAAACATTAACAAATATAATAGCAGGGATGTGCCGATTTGTAAGAAGTCAGAAAGCTGAGACTTTTCAAAGATAACTTCGATATAATTTTAGTAGACAAGTCTCCCAACTATTTATGTTCAATGTGGGGATTTTAATTAATGGCGGTCCCAAAATCTGCGGTGTTCTGGGCTTTTTACTTTAATGGAGACTCTCTCCGGAATATTCTGAAAAAATAACTCTTTTGAAAAAAATTGTAAGCAAACTTGGAACATACATTCCAATGATTTTTTTTTGTTGATTAACTTAATAAATGTTGGTATTATTTCCTGATACATTATCTTCGCGTCAGTTTTATACATGCTTACGATAAAATTCCGGTGGAATCGCGTAATTACACACGTGGCAATAAAATATTGGAATATTATTTTTAAATACGAAATCGTGAACTAAAATTTGTGTACTTTAATTTACATGCTAATAAAATTTTAATTTTCTTTTTTACCATTTATGTCCATATTTTAAAAAAGAACAACAAACAAGTAAACTAAAAAAAAAATGAAAAACATCGGCGCGGATTCCCCTTTGTCCTGCCCTAAAGCAGCCCCCCTACTTGTAAACGAAATAAAGTATTCAACAAAAATAATGCGATTAAGCAAAATAATTTTGAAAGTTAAGTTTCATGACTTACAGCACCATTAGGTACTGTTTGTTTTGGGACTTTTTTTCGTTGACTTTCGTTTGACCTGCAGACATTCTATCCCCCCCCCCCCTCCTCCAGGGTGAGAAAAGGGGGGGGGGGGGGGGTTGTCTTAGAGCACCAAACCAAAGCTACACGCATGCAAATAGATATTGAGGTTTTATATTTTCTGGAGCATCAAAGCATAGCTAACCTTTTGCACGAATACAGTACGTCCAAATAAATCATAAGTTGAACATAAAAGGTATGATTTAATGAAAACATTCACTTCGCGAACGAAATAATAAACTGCGAATGATTATTCTTAAAAGGTAAAATAAAATACCATGATGAAACTTTGTCCTTTAATTTTTTTTATCACAGACGAAAAATAATTCCTGAAAAATATTAATACCAAGTAGAGATATTTTTATACCAATTTTTAGTACAAAAAAAAGTGTATGAAACACTGGGAAAAATGAAGTTTGATGAATCCACGACCTCGTAACAAATGTCGATCCCCGAAAATGCGTCAGTTTGGAATAATTAAATAATATCTTATGCTTTGAAGAATAAATTTAACCTCAAAAAAAAAAAAAAAAAAAGAAAGAAAGAAGAAAAAACCCTCCATCCCGGGTCTTTCAGTCCAAACACGGCGAATGCTGAGCGGAGAGCAGGGTAGATGCACACCCCTCTGGCCGGAAATATGCTTCGTTACTGGCGAACACGTGACTTCATCCGGACAGACGCGGCGCCGTCTCCCTTCCGCTCTTCCGCAGGACGAAGAGAGAGAGAGAGAGAGAGAGAGAGAGAGAGAGAGAGAGAGAGAGAGAGAGAGAGAGAGAGAGACAGAAATAATAAAAATGGGGCGTGGGAAGCGAAAGGATGGAAGAGGTTGGAAAGGGATAGGCAGGGCTTATACCTTTATTGATTTTATTCTCAACCGTGCGCGCGCGGTAGGAGACGAGGTTTGGAGTCCAATATGATCAACTTCTATTGTCCCCAGTGAAATTTCTGACTGCTCACATCATTCCCGACTTTCCTCGACTATTCGAACCCCCCCCCCCCCCCCCCCCCCACCCAAAGGGCCAACTAATTCACGCTGTACCGGTACCTAAATACAAATAAATAAATTAAAAAAATACACAACAATTTTCAACGTGAAAAAATTTTTATCAAAGATTATAACTACCCGTGATCACATAACTTGTTTATATTTATCTTATTAATGTGCTGTTGAGGAAAAACCGAGTCACAACATGCTAGATTAGGAACACATTCTCGATTTTCTTCCACAAACGAAAGTTAACATAGTTTGGGGACGGCAATTTTTACTGAATAAAACAATTATTTCAAGCGAAACTACCTTGTTTGGTGAAATTCCTGACATTTCCACGCACAGGATTTGAAGCTGACGCTTTGACAGAAGACTAGTCATAAGACCTCTTGATTTCCGTGCATAGCTCCCAATTTTCCTTACGATTGACCAGTAATGGGTGAGTCTGGATAATTAGACCCACGAATTTCGGCTTCGGGTTCAATGAAATGTATAGGAAAAAAAAATTTCACTACAATTATTATAATTAAATCATTTTACGAGACAGCGAGACAAGTAGTCAAACCTTGTTTAAAAATGATCCAGAAGATTAGTGTTCCATCTTGAACATTTTCTATGTTACTTGTACTAAAAAAAAAAAAAAAAAAAACAGTTTTAACTGCAAAAGCGCATAAGCCTTAGGAAACACTGTAGACCAGTGGTATGAGCAGGGTGGGAACGGGGAATATAAACCCCCCCTCCCCCGAAATCCTAAAGAAATATTAAAATATATCATGCCTGCCCACAAGAGGGAACAAACAGCGGGAAAAGTGATTTTACATCCCCCCTCCCCCCCCCCCCCCGAGCGAATGAAACTCTGGGTACTTTCATGCTGTATGTAGATCATAAATAGTATTCATGTTCATATATGTATGTATGTGTGTATATGTATATATATATATATATATGTATATATATAGTATAAGTTAGTCTTTCGAATTTTGACTCATTCTGTACAATAGTTAAATACGTGATTATAACAAATGAAGTCCGCTTGTCCGAAAATAGAACTCCAGCACAGATGCTTCTGTTTATATTATTAAAAAAGTAAAGGTCGCACGAAACACGTTTTTTTGACAGCAAAATCAAGTCGTTCAATGTTCATGAGCCACAGATTTGCGGTTTGCTCGCGCGGTCTACACCAATAGTCCAAAAGGGTGATTGTGATCATAGCTAGCGATCTACAAATTCATTTAAGGCTGGATGAACGAATGCTACAAAGGAGGAGATTAATAGCCGTATTCTTATGGAGGCGAAGATCTAAAAGAGCCCCGGATAAAGAGATGTATTCCATCGCTCACACCCTCTGACGCACAATATTAATAAAGCAACGGCGCTTCCAGGCAAGCCTCCATTATTTATAAACCGCCTGCAACCCCCGTCGCCACCTCCCCTACCGCCCATATTTCCCCGTGCATATATCGACTGACAAGCGAGAGAGCAACAAGCAGCTCTCTGCCTGCCGGAAAAACCACCCGCCGGGGCCGATATTAAAACTTCGGGACAGAGGTTCCATATAACAGCCGCGCATGCACGCCCTCTTCTTACGGGGGTTTAGAAATTAAACGAGAATAGTACAGAGTGAAAGACAAGGGGAGAGAGAGAGATATATATATATGGGGGTTATCACAGCCTGCCTTAAAAACACGGCCAACCACGGCGTTGCCGCGAACAAATGCTGTTCATCAAGAGATCTCTCCGCGCGGAATGATATCTCTCCCGCTCCGCACAAACCCATCAGCGACAATGCACGTGTGTGTGTATGTGTGTGTGTGTGTGTGCTACGTGCATGCAAAACCAAGACTTCAACCGAGTTCCAATATCACCTGGTGCTATTTTCGGACGCCTCCCCACATCAATGTGTACAAAAAAAAAAACCTTTTTTGGATTTTGGATTTAACTACAAAGGCGTATCAGCCTTAGGAAACACTATGTAGACCAGTGGAGTAAGCAGGGAAGAAGGGGGAATATAAACCCACTCTCCCCGAAATCCTAAAGAAATATGAAAATATACCATTCCTGCCAACAAAAGGGAACAAACAGCGGACTCTTTTTTTTTACAGAAGGGTATCAAATTTCACACAAACGAGAATATTAGTCTTTGGCGAGCGGGTTCGGAAAAAATAAAAAAAAATTCTCGGTACAATCCACGTGTTCATGCGAGACACCGTCCGTATTTTGAAGAAAATTAAAAGCATGCGGTACGTCTCACAACTTGTCAAACGAACGGCGTGGTTATATGAGAAATTCACTCGGAAAAAGTGGGGGGATAATGAATTTCTTCAAATACTTCACGTTCTGGTTCACACAAACGTTATGTACGGTGAAATGTTTTAGTCCCGCATCAGCGAGCCCACAGGAAACTGCAATACAATTACCCTGACTTTTCCCTGACTTTCCATTACCAAAATTTAAAATTTACTATTTTTTTTATAAATAATTTACGTATTTGACGATTTTCTGGAAGAAACAACAAAAAAAAAATACAGCCCTCATCACTTCTATAGTTTGCCAATAATTATTTAATGAAAATGAAAATTCAAAAAAAGCTTACATACGCCATTTAATAGTGCGAAAGATTATGCACTAAAAACCAAAAGAAAAAAAAATTCTTTCTTCCGGCTGGGCGCTGGCAGACTGGAAATTGAAATTTTCCCCACAAATAACTACCACTGGTGAATTTCCGTGACTTGTCAGGGATTTCCAGTGCATTCCCCGACTTTCCCTAACCGATTCCAACTCCGACTTTCCAGAACAGTGAAACCCTGAGTACTCTATAGTTCGGCATATTCTGTAATCCGGCACACCTTGGCCGCCAGTTCGAATTACAGCGTTGCCGGCGTTTGTAAGTTCGCTCAAAGTTTACCGTTACTGTGTCGGTTATCATTTCAGTATCGTGTTTCCTATATCTGGCGAGTTACATTACATATTTTCACATTCAGTATTCACGTTAAAACTATATTGACGTTCTATAATCCAGCAATTTGCCGTAGTACAGGCTGTCCATAAAATAATGTCCCCGTTTCAATGGTATATTATAACAGTTTAATTTAGATTATTTACAACAAATTTAAGATATACTAACTCTTTTTTTTTTTTTTTTTTTTTTACAAATATTCAATATGTGCACCTTTAGTTACACAGCACACATCCAACCTAAAATCCAATTCTTCCCACAATTTCGTTCACACTTCCGGAGTAATGGAAGCAATAGACTCTTTAATTCCGTGTTTCAACTCTGGCAAATCATTTGGTAGCGGCGGAACGTAGACACGATCGTTTATAAAGCCCCAAAAGGAAAATATTGCATGGCGTTGTGTCAGGTTACCATGGTGGCCGGCGAAAATGCGCTCTGACGTGTCGACCATTACAAAACAATTCAACGGTCATGGACTTCAACGTTCAACCACTCTCGTACAAAAGAGAGTCCAATGGGGAACGGGAACGTTGAACTGAAATTACACATTCACTCTTAACAAATTGCAGAACACAAAACGCTTTACGCTCAGGAGTATCTATTTCATTAGGAGGCACTGCAAGCGAGAAAACAACAAAGTAGTACCTCGCGCATGCGCTTATCTAACGTTAAATTGATAACTGGGACATTCTTTTATGGACATACAGTATTTGCAATTTTTAAAATATTTTTCCTGTAGTTATTTACAACATAAAACTAAGTATAAAATGATAGTGTGTAAAAATTAGCCGAATGTTTCTTGGGAACAGTGTAAAACCACCGCAATGGCAAAAAAAAAAGGGAGATCTTGAATGCCAAACTTACTAAGTTCTTGAAAAGGCCTGGTTATACCCATCCGGCTGATTACCGGGGCTAGATGTGGTAACAAATAGTGGTAAATGTAAGCACATGTACTTTAGGTTCACACCTCATAGGATTCATGAATACTCCCCCAGGCATATGATCCCGTTAGGGTGTGTCCTGGTTAGGAGAAAGATGGGTCTTATACATGCCCGACAACTGTTGCCAGTGTCCTACATGGGTTCCGGGAACCGGGAAATAGATTCGCCATTTCCAATCGCGGCATGTTACTGGTGAGCGCCCGGCTGGGTCGAGAGGTCGAGGAGACCCATCCCAACTAGTCCAGGAAACCAAGACTTAAAAAGGCACAAACCTGTGAAAAATTTGTCCAAAGCTGAATTTTTGCACAGTTGTAGATTTGACTATGCTTAATAACATACCGAAAGTTTACCGCTGTAGACCTTGTGCGTATCACCAAAAATTTGCATTTAAGTCCTAGATGACAGCACAGTTTTTAATTTAGACTGTCCATAAAACTACCAAAATAATCTTGAGACTCTAATACAGCCATTAATGTTGTAAAAAGCATAAATTGTTAATATTAAAGATGTGATATTAAGCGATTAATTCATGACATATTTTTTTGTATCTTTGCCACTCAGATAAAAATACTATTTACACCAATTTGAAGAGACCAATGCGAAAATTGTCCAAATAAATGTTTTTGGTTATACCTTTAGCTTTAAGACAGTATATTTATAAAGAGTCTAACGTAATTAGTTGGCTCATTAAAGCGGCCCGAGCGTTGCAGTGTACTGCGGCCGTACTGATCTCTCACGGCCACCGCCGTTCCAGCGCGGCATTGCGACACACAGCGTACTGAGACACTCATTCAACTTGGTCTTATTTAGGGATTACTTAAAACATAGCTAATTCATATGAGAGGGTGTATGTTACATGTAATGAGATATGCATTTTTTTCTTCTTATATGAATGTTTTTTGATACAATAAAATTAACAATAAACGATTTCTGCTTGGAACTTGTAAATGAAAAACTCTAGAGGACATCTGGTTTTATATCTGCATAGATTTATTCTGTTTCAAAAATTTTATTATTAAAAATTATTTTTTAGCAACAATTTTTTTTATTTCTGTTACATTGTTTTATTTTCGATCAGAACAATGCAAAATTTTAATGTAGCCTGTATTCGACAAAATGAAAAATTATATATTTACTTCTTTAAAATCAGTTTACTACATAAAAATTGAATAAAACGATACATCGTAAATGTACTCTGAGTTTTTTTTTCACTTTTACAACATAATTTCTATAATAATAGGTGTTTTTTTTTTCAGAAAATAAATAAAACACGAGTTGTGTTGTAAAACGTATAGGTAGCATTACATATTAAGTTTTTTTTAATAAGTTAATGTATTTGAGTGCTGCGCCTAGCTGACGTCGTTGGATTGCTAGTGGCAAAGAGCGGTGGAGGATGTTTTTGCAAGAATTTGACCGTATTTTATGACCCTACCTGTGAGAGGGTATTCGTACCAGAGATCCTAACGGTTAAGGAAACTATCCATTCTCTGTAGTCACGTACGGGTGTGCTACTCGCGCAATATCGTCAAATATCACAACTTTCCGGGACGTTCGGTCATTTCTCGGTTAGCTCTGGTTTCACCATAGTAAACGGAACAAAATCATGTCTGTAGTGATTTCATATTCCTATTACCGTAGTAGTATGGCGTTTGAGGACAAACCAAGTTTGCTGTATACTGGGAGCCTACTTTAAAAAAGTATTTATAGAGTTATTAAATTATTTACGAAACACAATTTTGTGGATCGTTTGGGAAATTATCATTTAGGACTTAACTGCTCCTTATTGGTGTGATCACAAGGGATCATCGGTAAACTTTTGACATGTTACTAAGAAACGTTTATTCTACAACTGTACAAAGTTTCTGCTTTGGGATAATTTTCCATGTTTCGTAACAGCGAAATTCGTCCCGACCCCAAGCCGACTTCGGCAACCTCACAGTAGTACACACTACACGGCTCGGATGGCTTCAGGGGTCAAACAAATTGTATGAGACCCTTAACAAATATACCCATTTAAAGAAGAATAAATATGCAACAACGTTTATTGAAAGCGATTTTCACGTAGGACTCTTTATATTTATGTAAGATGTATCAACTTTTCCGTAAAATTGAATGAAAATGAATTTCTCAACTTTAATGATTTAAATTGTCTATTTTATATAAACATGTTAAAACTGTGTACTTTTTATTACCATCCTCAGATAGGGCAATGTTTCTAGATTATTTTGGGTTCCATACTGTCAGTCTACTCCATAAACTGCATTTGCAATATCCATTATTGTGGATCGTTGAAAAAAAATTGACATTTTTGGCTTAACTGCTCGTTTTTGGCGTGACGCACAAGGTTTGCATCGGGAAACTTTTGATATGTTACTAAGAAACGTTCATTCTACAACTGTACAAAGTTTCTTCTTTGGGATAATTTTCCATGTATTAAAAACCTTTGTTTCTTTACAGCGAAATTCGTCCCGACCCGAGCCTACTTCGACAACATCGCAGTAGTATACACTACGCGGCTCGGATCGCTTGAGCGGTCAGACACATTGTACCAAGCTCTCAACAAATAAACTAATTTAAAGTTTAAGAACTTTGCAACTACTTTTATTTAATGTTTTAACATCGGGCTCTACGTGTTTTTGTAATACGTATTTTCATTTGTGCCCTTTTTTTCAGAACACCTCTCTTCTAATATTATTGAATAAATATCATATTTAGTCAAACGTAGTGAAAGATTTTTAAATTTAATCATTGAGAAAAATGTTTTGAGTAAGTTTTGGTTTGCTATTCTGAAAGTATACTATAGTAATTACGTTTGAATACCATATTGTTGAGTGGTCAGTAAAGTATTATTTAGGACTTCACTTCTCGTTTTCGGTGTTCCGCGCAAGGTGTACGGAGGTAAACATTTCAAATGCTGCTAGAAAACTTGAATGTTACCACTGTTTTAAATTTCAGTTAGGAGCAAATTTTACAAAGATTAAAAATCTTCGATTTCGTGGGAGTGAGAGTGGCCACAGCGCTTGCGGCTGTGACTCTGTCGCAGTGCGTAGACGACATTGATAAGCTCGGGAGTCTCTAGTGATCCTATAAATTAAGCTAGACTTTTGAGAGATATGTCCCTGTAAAGCTTAAGAACTATACAACAACTTTTGTTAAAGAATTATTTGCGTAAGGCCCTTTATTTTTAAGTGAATTGTCTTTTTATTGCCTTGACTGATGTAAAAAAACTTATTTCATTAATTTAACATTTTTTTTCTTACCTTTAATATTAACACTTAGAACTTTATTCATTATAAGTGTGAGTAGTAGTGCTTTAAGATTATTTTCATATAGCTATCGAGAGTCTACGGTAAAAAGTGCGTAAATGGGAAGCATTTTAATGAACTGCTGCAAGTCGCTGTCATCTAGGACTTAACTGCAAATTTTCAGTGATACGCACAAGGTCTACAGCGGTAAACTTTCGGTATGTTATTAAGCATAGTCGACTCTACCACTGTGCAAAAATTCAGCTTTGGACAAATTTTTCATAGGCTGAAACCTTTGTTTCCTGGGCTAAACTTCGGCCCCACCGACCCGCCCCCAGCTCCCCCAGACCACCTACAGAGTTAGCCCCCTCTGTGGAATGAGTAGCACCATCACGGAACCATACCTCTCACATACAAACGTAAGCACAGTCACAACACAATGATAGCCTGGCTGTCTCACCTTCTGCTTGTCCTTCATGGACCCTCGGCCAAGGACCGCCATTTTGGTCATTGTGTCCTCTTGAAGACGTTTCATGGAATTGCCTTTTGGTCCCAGCAACTTCCCAACGAAGTTAAACTGCAAAAAAGAGTAAACCAATCATACTTCATCTTCACACTTCATCTTAAACAGTCTCACCCCACACACCACAAGCAGATCATACAAGTCTCAAAGTCCGCGTTTCGAAGGCAGAGCACCATATGGTAAAGTCATTATGCATTTTTTTTTGCGATCTAGTTATAACCAAAACTACAATATTTTATATAGTCTACAATTTTTCAACAGTAAAAACAAAAAACGAAACTGGCTTCAATAAATTACACTTATAACTAGAGACCTGAAATTTCGCGGATTCATTTCGTCATATGCTACAATTCAAATAATTATACCTTAGTGCTGCTTCTACCACTGGTTTACTGGGCCAATTAGAGACCCTCACTCACAGAAGTGTCGAATTACAGGACACTCAGTCGAGACGACTCACAAGTCAGCAGCCAATGAACAGGTGGCATTTGCCCGAGTGTGTAGAGTATAGTGAAGTCTATCCTGGAGGTCATTGAACCCGCGAATTTTTCCGGTCTCTACTTATAACCAATAATAAAAAATTACAAGTTTTTCACGACAAGCTAAAAACATTTAACTAGAGTTATTTTCATTTCCAAAGATAATGAAGCCGACGGTGGAAGGTGATAAGTGTTAACGGAGCATTAAAGGAACGCATGTATAGGGAAAAAAGAATCACCTCAAAAAAACTCACCAATTCACGACTACTCCCGCCACGTTTACCGCTTCCGAAAAATCCAGGTTCGACTCCGCCTGGAGGCGCATGATCATACCACTCGCTCCCCACCCCACCCTCCCAATATTAAGTAAGATTTACCCAATTCAGAAAAAATCAACTCCAGTGTTCTGTAATTTTTTTTAAATGGAACAGAAATGTTCATGTAAAATTAAATATATTAATAAATTTACATGAAAACAACCGTAACGCTATAAAATAGTGTTAGCAGTTATGCTGGGTTCAGATTCTTACCCGGGAATTAATGATTTGTGTTGTCCCAGTAGCATAAAAATTGTTTCCGAGAATATAAGAGTATATATAATACCTTTTCCATGGAAAAAAAAAAAAAAAAACACTTCGATGTGCTGACTTTCATCATGATCGGTCAAACGGTGTCAGATCAAATACAAACACACGTTCATCACTGACTTACTCTGTAACGCTGTATGAATTTATTCTGTTTTCATGCGCTTACAGTGTAACGTTTTCATTGTTCTTTGCTAACCTGTTCCACCTAGTATTGCTGCCGAGTCCGTGGCGCAAAGATAACATACGTTGGAGGCATAGCGTCATATTTTGACAAGGTCGAAAGTTTCAGTATTTTTCGCGATAAAGTAGCGAGCCGTGGCCTAGTTTGCCACTTTGTTTGGCCGCGTATTTCTGTTTAATATAATTCAAGTTGTTGGCCTACGCTTGCAAATATGAATCTACCAACCACCGTTGTGCCAGTTTGCCGCGCTAATGATTGGATTAAATTGATCGCGAATAGATTTTGATACACATTTGAATTGTAGCATGCTAATGATGTTAAGAACTCTACTCAATTGATCACCTTCATACGAATCGAACTGCCAATATGGTTGCCATCCTGGTGTATACCGAGACGAATCCACAGCAAAGAAGATTATTGAATGACCTGAGACAAATAACACGCAAAGTAGTTTTTCAAGAGGTTCTTCAATGAAAACAATTTTTTATCAAATATTTTATCATCTCCTATATATCATAAATATTTTTTAATTCGCACAATATTAAAATAAATTAAATTTTTATTTCATGTATACTAAATTGAAGTGTTTGTTGTATTCATTTTTTCAACGGATGCCTTGGGCGTCTTATGGCCAACTAGTTATAAATAATTAACATGGTTATTCAATATTATTGTACACATTATTTAATCAATTTCTTCGCGATTGTGCATTTGATGGGACGGCTGGCACGCTTGCTTTTCGACTTTTTCAGATCACAGACTGCGGTCGTGGTTCGAAACCCGATACTCCGCCCTCAGGATGGTGTAATACTTTGAATTTATGATACAGCGACACTAGCGTCTCCTACCAGCGAACTTGGGAACCAACAGCGACGTCTTCAAACACGGCCGACACGGCCAAAGGCCCTGTTGCAATGGGGCGGTCTCCTGCACAGACCTGCCGATGCTGGTGTTTCACTGTCGCACGTGACGCGACTGTCACTCCAACGTGATGTGCTACTGCGTGCTGCAATAAGTTACTCCGGCCTTTTTGACGTGAATACGATTTAAAAATGCTTCCATGGTGGGAGGCAATTAAAAAAAAAAAAACGAATGATAACAAAATCGAGGGATACAGTTTGGTGTTGCAGCTACATATCTATCATCTCCATACAAAATTTAATTACACCACTGGATAACTATAGGATCAAAGAGTTCGTTACCTTAAGTGAGGACTGTGACGCATCGCGCGCGGTGGAGGGGGAAGCGCCGCCATTTTGAGGTAATTTTGCTGCGTTTAGAGATTTCCATTTCGTATAACTTTTGACTCGGAGAAGCTACGACGTTCGTTTGAGTTTTAATCGTCAGCTCTCGTCAAAACCTATCGATTGCATACATAAAACATTAGTGTAGAATAGTAACAGTGAATATAAATGGTGTTAAAATAAAAAATAGTGTATTTTATATTTTGTATAGAAAATATTACCTGTTGCGTACAGGTATTCACGTACAACCCACGTCCGTGACCACGACACAGACACACCCCTTTTTTTTTTAATTGGGGCCGGCCACTGGTTCGGTAGGACGACGGCCAGGAGTATGTGATTATCATATTCCTAGAGACCGGAAAAATTCGCGGGTTCATTTCGCGATAGGCTAAAATATAAATAGTTATACCTCAGTGCTGCCTCTGCTATTGGCTCACAACTCACCTGGATGACTCTGGGCCAATGAGAAACACCCGACCAAAGCTTTATCGAATCACAGGCTGCTACGTTGGGACTTCTCAAAATACAGCAGCTAATGAGTGGGTGACATTTGACCGAGTGTACGTAGAACTGTGAAGTTCATCCTAGAGGTCAATGAACCCGCGAATTTTTCCGGTCCCTACATATTCCGTGACGTGCGCCAATCAAATCGGGTTCGCAGTGCTTCCAACTTCCAGGCACGGCCATCAGTAATCATCAACTGCTTCCAGCCTGTGTCCGGGTCAGCAAAGTGATCACATTTGCACAAATTCAACCCACGTAAAAAAAAAATGCTATAAAGTTTATGCCAATTACTAGACTCCACAAAATAATTAACTGCAACGAGATGATCAAGTCGTCAATAAATTAAAAAATTTAACAGGTTTGCAAACAACTTAATAATTAAAAAGTTGAAATTAGTTTCAGAGTTAATGTTCACGTTGAATACTTAACCCAAGATTAACTTTCTTATTAAAACAGATAATTGAGCGATGTTCGTCGTACGAAACGCTGATTTTTGAGACGTCTTTAAGTTTCACTCTGTAGTTCCACAACCGGTCATCTAATCAGTAATGATAATTGAAAATCCGTAATACTTGTTGGTGCTGGGTTTGTACTGGCGTTACGCAGGGTCAATTAGATGTTACAACCGAAAGTAAAATAAAATGAAAATAAAATGTAAACATACTTTATTAACTTAAATATTTGCAGACATGCAAACATGTTTGGTTTTATATTGTATCTACAACTTGTAATTTATTAGTTTGAAAAGAAACAAATGTATT
Organism: Bacillus rossius redtenbacheri; assembly: GCF_032445375.1. Taxonomy (NCBI): domain Eukaryota; kingdom Metazoa; phylum Arthropoda; class Insecta; order Phasmatodea; family Bacillidae; genus Bacillus; species Bacillus rossius. The sequence continues at coordinate 11,821,725 of NC_086342.1, read as the reverse complement.
CATCTTTGTTAATAACTAGTATCGATTTAAATATGTGTTCACGTACAGAATGACGATAGAGCTAGTAATAAGCGGTGCATATCTAGCATTTAGTTCTCTCTTATAATGAACCTAAGAGCTGTTTAAAAAAAAATATTTAAAAAAAAAAACACACCATGGTACGCACATTGCCCAAGCCCAGCCCAGTAAATCACAACAAGCATAGCACAGCACAAGCATAGCACAGCACAAGCATAGCACAGCATCGTAAAATCAGTCTACACAGTTCCATTAAAGGAGCGTGTCCCATATGAGATCTTTATTTTAGCTTCACTTTTTGAGTAGCTTAATTTTTCTAATATAAGGAAAAATTATTTTGCATATTTTTTTTATAATATTTTCTCACTAAATGTAAGTTTTTAACAAATTAGCAAAGTAAAAATAAGGAAGTTTAAATATTTTTTACGACAATTTTTTTTATTGACATCAATTAAATAATATAATACATGATACGCCCTGAATTTATTTTAAAAAAATTTAATTTTACCTAATCTTTCAAAAGTCTCTGAATGTTAAGAATTTTGACAGCTAAGTAGAACCATTTTTTTTCTAAAAGAAATTAAAAAGAAAATCACGAAGCAACCTGTGGCATTTCCTTTGAACCTAAAAACGTTTCAATTCAGTCAACCATTTTAGTTAGATTCCCCTCACCTGCATTTCGCTAAATGTTAAAAAAAAAAGTTCCCAGGCTCACCACATGAAAGCGACCACATAGGAGGGGGAAAAAGAGGGATGTGAGAATGTTCGGAGGGGAAGAGAGGCATCCCCCACAGGCAACTTCCCAAAAAGCACAATCACGGCGGTGGCGACATCACAACGAGGCAATTCCCGAACTACTCGTCGGATTCAAAACTCAGAACTACAAGGAAAAAAAAAAGCACATAATGACGCTAACATAATGCGTCACAGCCTCGCTCTTTCAAAGAAGATGAGAGGAAACCCAGTGGATTCAAAGCCAGGAGGAATTGAGGGAACGAATTCAAGCTGGATGCTGACAAGTGATAAAAAAGGAGGGGGGGGGGGGGAGGATGAGAAGATAGGACGGGCCAGGTCCCAACCCCCGAAGCAGTTCTTTTTTTTTCTGAAAAGGAAAAGTGTTTAAACGAACTCCTAACGAACATCGCGCACAAACACAAGCGTGACACGTACCAACTCCCCCCTCCCCCCCTTTTTCCAACAAATTTAATCACAAGCGACTCCCGCTTCCACTCTTTTTGGGCGAACGGAAACAAGCTGGAAGCGCCGACGCGACTCGGAGGGTGGGATGAGGAAAGAGAGAGAGAGAGAGAGAGAGAGAGAGAGAAAGGAAGGAAGAAAGAACTTCTCGCCCAGTCCTTATTCCCCATTTCGAGCAGAGACTAGGACCAAGTTCGACAGTGCGAAAATTAAACACGAGAAGGGCCCCTCTGGCGACAGCGTCAATTCCATACTCTGCGAAATTGTCGCGTCGCGTCGGGAGTCCGGGTTCGCTGCCGCGTCTCGTAAAAAGTTTATACTTCCCCGCCGCCTGCCACAGACGAGCTGCAGAGCACTTCATAATGAAGCAGTTGGCCCCGCAATCCCGCAGAGCAATCCCCACCGCCTAATGAACTCGCGATGGAAAACAAGACGCCGCCTCGTTAATCGGGCGCCGGAGTTAAAGGCGTCCGCCCGTCTACACAGGGATGTGTGTGTGTGTCGGCGAGGCGGGATGATAAGCGCGACGCTCGCTGGTGCTTCTAGCGCGGTTGTCTCCTCCTGAACTGACGCGCAGTCTTCTCGTCGTGCACAGGACTGTGAAATTCGATCGCTGACCGTAACATTATATGGCCGAGAAATGAAGATAAAGGTGTGACGCAAGACCCTTTAAGTGCTTTCAAGAATCTGCACCGGGTGTTTTACGCCTAAAAATTACTGCGAAAACTTGCGTTTTAGCCATTTTAACACTTCTAAAATTACAGTTTAAAAACTTAATCCGAAATCAAAAGTACTTTTCGGCCGTCAGCGAACTCTTGAATGCTTTTTCCGTAAGCAGACCCCACTCGGATATCTCGAGCAGTTTTGAAATCGCGTTGTTTTTCCTGAAGCTCTGCGCACTGTTTGTGTGCCCGGGGAGACCTAAGATGCACATAAAGTTCTGCCATTCCCGATTACACCCGAACAATTCACCTTCGTCCAACTTCGGGATTGGTTTTATTTTTGCGCAGGAAAAATGAATTCAAATATTAAAAGTGGTCGGTTAGGTTAGCTACATTAAAACACTTTAAAACACCATGGACGGTTAGTTAGGTTAGTATGGCTACATTAAAATAAACAGAGAAATATAAATATATATATAAATAAACCCGAGGTTGGCTGAAGGTGAATTGTTCGGGTGTAATCGGGAATGGCAGAACTTTATGTGCATCTTTGGCTTCCCCGTCTAGACAGGGATGTATTTCCGCCGGCGAGGTGGGGTGGTAAGTGCCACGCTCGCTGGTGCTTCCCGCGCGCTTATCTCATCCTGAACTGGCGCGCGGTCTTCTCGTCGTGCACAGGGACTCTATAAGATTTGAGTGCTGGCCATAACATTATATGGCGGGAAAATGAAGATAAAAGGAGTAATGCAAGTCCATCGAGTTATTTTTAAAAAAAATCTGTACCGGATGTCTCATGCGTAAAAATTCTTCTGAAAACACGCGTTTTTTCCACTTTCACGCTCCGTAGAATACATTTTAAAAACGAAGTACGGAAACAGAAATATACATTCTCACTCAGCCTATTCTTAAAAGCATTTTGCAATCATATTCTACTCGGATAGACTATACCTATTGAGCAGTTTTTTTTAAGTGGAGTGGAGGTTTTTTTTTTTTTTTTTTTTTTAATACCGACTGGCACACTTTATGTAGTTCCGCAGGTAGGGTTAGACCTATACCTCATGCTTTTTGTTGCATTTTTTTATGCCATTCCCACTGAAGTTTCACTACAAAACATGTACCTAAAATACACGTCACAACGTCGCGTCGGGTGCATACGCAGGACACGACAGAGGAGGCAGGAATGACAATGAACTTTAAAGTTCGGAATTACTTCTCTCCAGAGCCGTTGCAGTTTGGAAGCAGATACACTGGATTCTTGTCATATGGAAAGCCCTTTAGGCAAGTTGCACACTAATTATGCATATCTTGAAACATGCTAGGAAATACTAGTTGAGGGTGTCCACATTAATCTGCAAAAAAAATTTCCCTGAAAATTACTTTAAAATAATTTACATAATACGCAGTTGTCTGAAATAAATAAATAAATTTTAGCTTCAACCATTCCCATATCTAGACTAGTTCTCCCTCCACATTCTTATTTTCAGACACAACCTTGCATGCGCCTTTTTATAGTGTGTACGACACTGTGCTAAAGCTCCAGCTGATAAAAGAATGGATAATAGCTGAATGGAGCATGACATATTCTCCTCAGAATTCTATCACTGGTAAATTCCATGACGTAACAGAATTGAAAGTATATTCCCTGACTTTTCCTTGATTTTTCCCAGACTTTACAGAATGTGGATACCTTGTAGTTTTACATTTATAACGTTTTTTAAAAAAAAATTGACACTAACGATTAAGTTGAAAGGGTAATTTTCGTTACAATTAAGTACATAAGTGATGATTAGTTTTACATTTCATAGCAAATTTGTGTTTCTTTTCTGACAGGACGCTTAAATAAAGTTTAAAATATGCATTGGATGATTTATTAAAAATAATTCAACACCATTTCGAAACAGTAAATCCATACAACGCCAGAGACATGGTTTTCACCACTTCCGGGTAAGCAATAACATAGTCTCTCAATAAACTTTGTTGTAGAAATTCGTGCACTCCTAGCTAACTGCCAAAAAGTCCCATACTATTGAGTATTTATTCTAACCATAGAGTGAATACAGATATACTGCGCAACATAAAAGATAATTTTACCGACGGTTTTTTTTCTCGGTACAAAACCTTGATGCTGGTTGGCCAAGCGAATGTATCACATGTTTGTAGGTACGGTACTTGTTGGCCACTCACCTCTGTATCCACTCTACTTTTATTAATTAATGCTAACATCACTTACTAATGTTCCGTTTATTTACGAGCTAACAGTGCGCGCAGCTATCAAGTTTTGAAATTTTCATCTTTTGAATGTACGAATCAAACCAATTACAAACTAACGTGGTATCTTCGAAAAAAAAAAAATCTTCGTAAATTGACGAATAGAGAGTTACCAGGATTTGGAAAGTTAGATTTACAGCGTTAACAAAAATTGAAAATTTGCTAAGTATACAGCAAACAATTTTCTTCCATGTGCCTGTTTTAGCCTGTTTTCGACGGAAAACAGGACTACCGTTCGTCGGAATCCGGCTTAGTTGCCACGAAGATCCAGTTATTTGAAACTACGAAGAAATATTTGTAGAAAAGTCAGTAAATTTATACTAAGTGTGCAATTTCTCTTATTTGAACATACATTTTTCAGGATATCTTAAAGCAAGATAATATATTTTCAATGAAAAATAAGAAAAATGGATAGTGGATAGATGTTTCAAAACTTACGCAGCCGAACAGTATACAAAACGTTTTAAAATCGAACAAATAAAAAAAAGAAGCTAAAAATACTGAGAAGAAAACTGCCACAGGGTGGAACACTAGTGCCAAGATGATCGTACTTTAGCTCATTTTTCCACTCAAGGCGGGAATATATGCTAAACACGTGAACGGAAAAATAAGTGGTTTCTTCCCCAAGTTAACTATATTTTCATGCAAATAATCTAAAAATAAGTTACGGGCCCAAAGATGACGCAAGCGTGTCGATAAAACGCAGCAAAACGCTTTCACCGAGTGTTTCAAAATTACTCTTTGGGTAAGGCACACGTGTAACAAAATAATATTCAAATATACACTACACAAATCTTTCAGATTCCTGTTCAGATTTTTAAAAAAATGAACAAAAAATATGATTTTATTGTTCGTTTGCAGCAGTATATGAACCTAAAATCATAAAAAAATTAATTAAAATTAAAATTATTTGCATGATATTCCACTTATACTTAACTAGTCACAATCACAGTCATCAGTTATTAAAGTTTCAATCAGGAACCGTATCACGATTTTATCAGATTTGCTGATTATCTGGAATACACTTTTAAAGAAAAAAAAGTGATCTGGAATTTTATATCACCCTTAGACCAGAAATCTTATTTGAGGTTGGAACAATTTTTAAGTGTCTAATACAATACATATATTTTTTTAAACGTCTGTTAAAAAGGCAACTTTATCGAGCTAAAAATATAATAAATGTTCCCCCCCCCCCTCTCAAAATTATTTCATTTTCCTGATGTCCGATTTGCCTTACGTAAAATTGCCTCTAAGAAATATCTGACACTAGGCTATCGTAAGAGTGAGTTATGTAAAGTATAATAACGCAGGAGACCTTACCTCCGGGTGCATTTAATTTCCGCTGCGAAGCAAAGAGCGGACAGCCATGCAAAATAAAAAACGGGAATTTAGAATCAGAAGAGCGTTCGTGCGTAGACGGAAAAAAAAAGGGGGGGAATTGCGACTGAGAATACAAAGCGCACAAGAACAGCGTAAAAACGACTTTGCGTCTAGCATTATTTTTCAACTATCAGACAAATGAAATTAAGTATTGCGCCAAAATAAAACCTAATATTAATAATTAAAAGAATCACGTGTTTGAGTGGCCAGCCATTTAGCAAATGTAGTTTACATCATCTTGTTCCGACAGTTCTATTGGAAAGTCGTAGGCGCGTATCCATCATTACGTAGAGACATGAAAAAATCGCGGATTCAATTCGCGATTTGCTAAAATTCAAACAGTTATACACCAATGCTGCTTCTGCCATTGGCTCACAACTCATCTTCAGGACTCTGGGCCAATAAGAAACACTCAACCAAATCTGTAACGAATCACAGGCTACTACGTTGGGACGTCTCACACGACAGCAGCCAATGAGTGGGCGACATTTGACCGAGTATACATAAAGCTGCGGAGCTCATCCTAGCGGTCATTGAAACCGCGAATTTTTCCGGTCCCTAATCATTAGTCACAATTTTTATACAGGTTTGCGTCACACGTCACTACCTCCAAGACCAAAGTGGGATCCAAACGGCACACACAAATTTTGAGGCATACCAGGGTTCAGGATCGAGCTCACGACTAGTGTGACGCGCTTGTCCGTTGAATTTTGGTTCACCCTATAAAACAAAACTATGGGTTTTACCTAAACACGCCATTTTTGTGATTAAGATAAACACTGAGTCACAGAAATATTTTTTTTATGACCCACAGACGTGTATTACAAATTACAATATTTTTTCTCTCCAAGCATTGCAGTACAATATTTTGGCCATTTATTGTTAATTGTGTTAATTGTTAATTATGAACATTTAATAACCATGCATATAACCCAAAAAAAGTCAAAATCCTTCGTAATTACAGCATCTATTCTCTGGAACAGCCTCGACAAGGATTCTAGACACCAACGGCCCACCGAGATATTTTAATATCTTATTAAAAAAAATTAGCTCTCTAAATTCATAGACACGTAACCAAGGGGATAATAAATGAACTTGTGTGAGTTGAGTGAATGAATGTACCACAGTAAGAATAATTATATTTTTATTTTATTTTTATTACAATATTTGAAATTGTTTTTGTTAGTATAATCTTGGATGTTAAATGGGTAGACGATTCATCAGTAATAATTATTGCTGTAATGTGTGTAATTTAATGTTTTATTCTTTAATATAACTTATTATTAGAGACCTGTAAAATTCGCGATTTCAAATCCCTAAAGGATAGACTCCATGATCCTCTATGCACTCGTGCAGATTACATCTGCTGATTGGTTACCGACTCGTAACACCTGTTGACTGGAATGATCGTGATTCGCTAATTCTTCTGTTAAAAGATTTTTCATTGGCCCAGAGTCCTTCAGATAAACTGTGGCCCAATCACTGAAGCAAAATAATGTCAAAAGTATTAGGACTCTATCCTATCGCGAAATGAATCCGCGAATTTTACAGGTCTCTATTTATTATACGTTGTTTGTGTCTCATAGTTCGGTGCAAGAGCAGGCGTACACGTCTTACATGCGCCAAAAAAAAGTCAAATCCCTACTAATATAAAGCGAAAGTGTGTTTGTCTGTACTTCTTTCACGCAGCAACGAAACAACGGATAGACACGATCTTGTGCATATAGATAGTTTATGGGCCGGACAGTGACAAAGACCACATATAATTATGAAATTCCATCCCTACGGGAGTGAAGAGGGGGTAAATTCAGTTTTATAATACGAAATCATAGGAGATAGGTCATACACACGCAATCAGTGAGCCTGTGTCCTTTCTCTATGTCCGCCACACGGTCATATAGTAAGGTCAGTCAAATTATTAATCCTTCTCCTTGGCGACATCTATCCGCTTAGTGAAGCTCGCGGATGCTAGCTAAAAAAAAGGCGCTGATAACCGTTTAGTTAAGGAACTTCGTCAACAGATGGCGTTGCGTTGAATTTGTAACGCGCTATTCATTTAATGCGTACGTCACGTCTTACCTGCCTTCCTACAAATATGAAGCTGAAGAATGGCGTCCCAGTTTTGCTGATGCACCGAGACTGCGCAATCAACGGGACTTTAAAAATAAAAAAAAATCCCGAATTTTTAAAGTACATTCTCCCACCGACTTTGAAACTGGGCAGTGATGTTCCTTGTATTATGACGTGTTTAGCCCGGGCAAACGGGCTAGTGAGTAAACAAATAAGTAGAGACATGCAAAATTCGCGGATTCATTTCGCGATAGGTTAGCATCAAAACAACTATACCTTCGTGCAGCTTCTGCGATTGGCCCACATTTTATCCGGGGAACTGTGAGCCAATGGGAAAAACACTAACTAAACCAAGAAAAGTGCCGAATTACGGACAGCCTAGTTGAGACGTCTCACGCGTCAGCAGCCAATGAAACAGGTGTCATTTCCGCGAGTATTTAAAGGACTGTGGAGTCAGTCTTATCCTAGAGGTCCAATGAATCCGCGAATTTTTTGCAGGTCTCTCTACAAATAAGTGAAAGAGATGCACGATCCAAGGAACACGCGTGTCATCAGAAGCCACGTCTTGGCGGCGCGACGGGTAAAAGGACGCACGACGCCGGAAGGGGCTCGAAACATCGCAGACACCCTGTGTGTCCCACCGCGCGCGCCAATACATCCTCGTCGGATTCGTATCAGGGAAGCGGCGGGCCTAATGTCCCGCTCGTTACAACAGGGCCCGCCAAGGGGGGGGGGGGGGCGAGGAGAAGAAGAAGAGCGGTGGCCCGGGCCCGTCATCAGCGAAATGGCTTCATGTATTATTCAGCAGAGCCGCGAGAAGGATGAACAAGAAGGAGGACAAGGGGGAGAAGAAGCGAAGAAAGCGAACGAGGGGGGGAGCGCGCGCACTCGCAGATACAACACTCTACAGCATCCGTGGATCATTCGTGGAAGGAAGGGGTTTGGGGAAGAGGAACACGCGATACCTGGAGGGAAAAGTGGGCCGCCGAAATCCTCCTCCCCCTCCTCAAAATTTCTTCCCCGTTCGGAAACAATCCCGCCATCCTCCACCGTCCTTATGCCACAAGGCAGGGCAGGGCGCTGTCGTCGCGACGTAAATAAAAGACGCCGCAGACGGAGGAAGCTCTACGCTTCATTGTTTTCTCTGCGGAGGCGTCCTCAGCCGTGGGATACAATGACTGTACTATACCTTCCCAGCTAATCTAACGCTACTTCGCTGGATATCCTTGCAGTGAATGAACGAAAACGATACGTAAATACTATCACAATGAATTTCCTTCTACAGTAGCTGCATGACCCCCTCTCCTTTTTTTTTCCCCAAGGGAAAAAAAAATTGTGCACGTTTGTGAACACAAAGACTCATACAATTTGTTTTAGAAGAGTTTCTGTTACCTGTAATAATTGTACTGCAGTCTAAAACAGCTTCTGCGCAATTTATTATTATGATTTTAAACTCGTTCAGTAAACATCGTTTTAAATAGTTCTCGTTTAACTTCACTGCAGTACTTACATAGCGATGTGAGTCAATGATAAAACAAAGTACTTTCTTTCACTCGGTAGGTCGCGGGTAAGAAAGAAACTTCGGTCCAGTGGTCTGATGACGAACACACGTGTTGCGATACAAGACGCGGTAAAAATCGAAGGTAGAGGAGATTTCCGCAGGAAAAATCTGCTTGTATACGTAAAAGGGGGGGGGGGGGGGGGGACTTTCCCGTTAAATCCCAACCATTGAAGACGTTCTGATGGTACGTACCGTAACCTGTGAACATGAACACACATTTCGGACGGCATTTATCGCACCCATGCTAAGTTACGTACCAGTTGTGTACCAGTTGGTGGTGTGAAACGAATAAGTGGTTAGCGATGTAATTAAACTATAATAAGAATTACATAATGTGAAATTTTAATGGCACGATTATTAAAAAAAATCATAGCTGGGTGTGTTAAAAAACCAAAACTACTTATTTACAATGAAGGTTAAAGAAAATAATATCAGAGGTTAATAACTGTTATCAAAATCTTTTTTATTCGTGATTTCATGTTACTCAAGTATTGAAACATTTTAACCACAAATTTATTTTACACCAATTTAAAATTAAATAATCATCAAATAAATCACCGATAGTTTTGAATGCCTGAAATAAAATTAAAACCTAAAAAGAGTTAATTTTATTTCCCAGTGAAACATTTTTGACGTGACAACGTTTAATAAACCGATGAACGCCGGCTGCACGCACGAAAAAGTGTCCCGTTACGCACATTGTTCCGTTACGCTGTGTCCCGTTACGCTCTTGTACGCTTGCTCCGCATCTATCTCTCTTCCACTCGACTGTTTATAAAGTGAAGTGATAAGTTAATGTGGTTTTCATTGCTTATTACAACGACAATTTCGGCAATAAAGGTTAATTATTCTTGCATTTTAAAAATCTGGTTACTAGTATAATTTCAAGTATTTATTCTTTTATTATTAAAATAAAAATGATTCAATTTTATTCATAATAAAGTATGCAATCATTTCATCAATGTTTTGTTACGAAGTTGTCACGTTAAAACTATCGTCCGTAAACCGACTTTACATACAACCAATTTTTTTTCCTTCATATTTCACTGACAAAATGATTTAACGCACGCACTAAATAATACCTTCTGCTTGCTTGCTTGCCTGCCTCTGACGTCCCTGATTTACACGGCGGCTCACAAGTCTCGAGGATCGTAACGGAACACTCTCCGCCACGTTGGTTCCTAGTCGCCGAATGCGGCGCGTGTGTCTGCAGAGCGGCGCGAGTGTTCGCAATCATACCCGAAGGGATTTCCCGAGATTACCACGGAATCCCATTGATCATTTTCCCAATATCCAGGAACTGTAGCCGTTTTGCACACCCGTCTCTGATGACTTTTATGTACGAAAAATTAACACCGAAATAAAACTAAAGGGTCCTCCTTCACCCCTCACCCATGGACAAGTTTGATCGCCACGAAGATTGGATTAAAACGGATCACGATTAGGCATCAACCTTGAAAGCTTCTCACCCAATTATTAATTTTCAAGCACGAATGTAAAAAATCGGTTGTCTGTAAAGTCGGTTTACGGACGACAGTTTAACGTGACGTCATAACAAAACATTGATGAAATGATTGCATACTTTTATGAATAAAATTGAATCTTTTTTATTTTAATAAAAGAATAAATACTTGAAATTATACTAGTAATCAGATTTTTAAAATGCAAGAATAATTAACCTTTATTGCCGAAATTGTTGTTGTAATAAGCAATGAAAACCACATTAACTTTTCACTTCACTTCATAAACAGTCGACGAAACAGTTCACGTGTAGATGTAAGTTGTGTGCTGCCGCTGTCTTTCTTCTCCTCGGACGCATAGGCCAATCGAGTGGAAGAGAGATAGATGCGGCGCAAGCGTACAATGAGCGCAACGGGACACAACGTAACGGAAGAATTAGCGTAACGGGACACAGCGTAACGGAACAATGTGCGTAACGGGACACTTTTTCATGCGTGCGGCCGGCGTTCATCGATTGATTAGACGTCACGTCAAAAAAAAATAATACAGCCCCTTTTTGGGATGCTCTGGGATACAGCCGAATTTTTTTTTATTTTTTTAAAAATATTTTCAACCAGATACCACTGCGTACTCATTTATGCCGGCCCGAACCAGATTAACCAGTTCCGACCGAAATAGACAAGAAATAAAGTAATTGAGGAGGGGGGGGGGGGGAACGAAAAAGTTTAATTGCTCCCGGAAATCTTTCTTCCCAGACATTTAATTTAGCCTTCAGCTCGCAACAAGCGAAGAATGCAGCCAGGCAGGGTGTGAGGGGAGGGTGATAAAGGGGAGGGATGAAAGCGGTTGGGAAAAAAAAATTAGAACCCCCCCCCCCTTTCCCCTTTTTGCCCCATCTCCAATTCGTTTCTCACCCAAAACACCCGGGTGCTGGAAATTAACTCGCTCTTTCGGCAAACACGAAGCTGAATTCCGGGCTGCGAAAGACAATATAATTTTGTTTCCAAGCCCCCGTGGAAAAAAAAGGGGGGGGGAGGGGTTGGGTAGGGGTACACAGAGGCTAGATGAAGAATTGGAGCAAAAGGGGGTTGGGAAAGAGAGAAAGCTTACCAATTAGCAATATATTTTTTTTTAATTTGCATCGCCGCCCGGGGCCTTTCAAATACATTCTGACACAAGAGAGCTGCCTCATTTGCAACACAAAACTTCAACTCCCGTAGCGCCGCCGACAATTGGAAAAGGGGGGGAAACGACGATTCGAGAGGCGCTGGCAGACGTCATTAGCATGTGCAGACGTTCCCGTCTCGCGAGCTGACGTCACGAGGCCCTTCCCGGGATTCACGCCACTTCCCGACTCAATGCAGCGAGCCGGCTGATTACAACTGCTCCCAATTAGCGGTACCTGATGGAACGTTTGTTAAGGCCGCCGCCCGTCCCGCTAAAGGTCATCATCATTTTATTAAACGCGGTTAAACATGCAAACTTTTTGAGTTACAGAAGTTAAAAAAAATTGGTTGTCTGTAAAGTCGGTTTACAGACGATGGTTTAAAGTGACGTCATAACAAAACATTGATGAAATGATTGTATACTTTATGATTAAAATTGAATCATTTTTATTTTAATAATAAAAGAATAAATACTTGAAAATATACTAGTCAACAAGAATTTTAAAATGCAAGAATAATTAACCTTTATTGCCGAAATTGTTGTTGTAATAAGCAATGAAAACCACAATAACTTTTCACTTCACTTTATAAACAGTCGACGAAACATTTCACGTGTAGATGACTTGTAATTAATTTTAAAAAAACTGGCGTTTAGCTATAAAGTTTAAATATAATTATGAACATGTTTTCATATAAATAATCTGTAATCAAATATCTATCATCAGTTATACGAAAAACTATAATTTTTTAAGTCAATTGTAACATAACCTATTATTACTGCACTCGCCGACAGCGTAACGGAACACAGCGTAACGGAACAATGAGCGCAACGGGACACAGCATAACGGAACCATGAGCGTAACGGGACAATGTGCGTAACGGTACAATGTGCGTAATGGGACACTTTTTCGTGCGTGCAGCCGGCGTTCATCGATTTATTAGACGTCACGTCAACAAAAGTTTATATAGAAACACATACCTTTTGTATAAATAGCTGGCAAAGTAGTTTTTTTTTTTTTTTTTTTTTTTAAACATTTTTGTGCAGTATGGAAAAGAACAACATAATGAAATAAATAACTGGTGGCTATTGCGTGACATGGATTTAAAATTTAAATTTAGTTGACCTTTTAATAAATCGTAAAAATTCTGACGATTCTGAAAATCAGGGTGAAAATTAAATTTTTTATTCTGAAAGAAATCAAACCATATCACATAGCCACCAGTAAAATTAACTTTAAACATAAAAAAAGTTCCAGTTTTATATTCCATTTCATTATTATCGATAATGAAAAAAAAAGTTGATAATGCAAAATTGATGCGAGATATATATATATATATATGTATGTATATATGTATGTATATATGTATATATGTATGTATATATGTATGTATATATATATATATAGTTTTCATTTTGTGAAAGTTCGGACATTCAAAAAATCGGCAAGTTAAACCGCGTGGAAAGTATGCACAAAATAATAACCTGGAACGGAACATACAATCTCAAACTTTTCCATTTGAACCAGTGGATTCCTATAGTGTGACACTCTTAGTTTGCAGTACAAAGTACATGGTACACACTATTGTCCAGATTGATACTACCCGGCTTGTTTACATTGAACATATTTTGTACACCATCGTTATTTATATTAAGTTTATTATTTTAATTTTATAATTTGTTAATAAAACCTTAAAATAGTGTCTATTGACAGTATTATTGCAGTTGTAGTCATTCTGAAAGAGAAAAAAAAACTAGTTGAATACATGTACGCCAAACCATAATCAGTGGAATTTGTCACTGATTATGAAAATACGTAAGAGTACATACACATGGCAGAGCATACACAATATTTGTAGCAATTATCTCTATCGTAGTACCTAGAACCTACGGAAAGAATAAACTGACTGTTGATCCCACACTGGCTACTACATGCGTTATTATTATCAAGGTTCTACAGCGTGCCAATCTACAAAACAAAATAATTAATTAGTCCTGCAAACTGTAGCTGGTATTTAAAAACACAAATCCAACATGGCCGTGATTAATCATCCCATTTTGAGTGACACTTTATCAAAATTGGTCAGTTCTGCAGCAAGAACGCACGATACGAAACGTTTCAAGCCGAAAAAGGGCTTCGGTCTCGGAATATAAAATTTTGGAAAGATAAAATAAAGTACTGCAATAAAGTATATCTTATTGAAACTCGCTGAAAGAAAACAGAAAAATACATTTTATACTTCCAAGGCATTGCGATCACTGGATAAAAATGGGTTATGGATAAAACCTTCAGAGAATACATACTTCAAAGGTTAACTCAATTTCGCCAGGTTACCAAAGCATTTTTTTTTTCCTGCATGGAGCGACTCGTATGGACTAGAAGTGATTCATTTCGGGAATGCACGGAGAAGGGGTAGGGAAAGGGGTAGAGGGGGAGGGGGAGAGAGAGAGGGGGGGGGGTTTGCTCATAAACCACTCGGCCGCTGGCGGCGCACGTGTGTCGCGGGCGCGGCCATTTTAAAACAAACGAATACAAATTGCGCCCCGGTCGCACGGGGTACCCAGGGTAATTGACACGGCCGGGCTTTTTGACCCTCCCTTCACCCCTCCACAACCCCTTTACCGAGTGTAGGAGGAAGATGAAGGACTGTGTAAAAGGACGGTTGGGGGGTTGGCATGTACAGGCGTCAGCACCATATCCTGCGAATTTAATCAGTGCCGGCGGAAGGCCATTTGTCTCGCGGTGTCCCGTGTGCGTAAAAAGGATGAAGGTAAAGGTAGAGAGGAGGGGTAGGGAAACACTAAAGCTCTTTTTAAGGCTCGTCTACAAAAGTCCGAACCTGTGGGCGGCCCGTGTCCTTATGCTAATGCGAATGGCCGTCACATTTTCAAACGGGAAAATAGCCCTGTCTACAACTGCGATGTCCGATACCTACTACTGATTTCCGAGCGCAGTATATACAGGGCGCCAAAACAATTGTTTATAGATTTTTTTTGTTTACTATATTCATGCTTTGTGAATGTGTACGCAGGTTAAGTTTTGAATAATTAGTTCAACTTGTGAAATTTGTGGGACGTCAATAATATTTATTTATTCTGCGAGGTAAAAGTAAACGCTAATCAATAAGTAGAGACCGGAAAAATTCGCGAATTCGCGATAGGCTAAAATGCAAATCGTTATACCTCAGTGCTGCCTCTGCTATTGGTTCACAACTCACCTGGATGAATCTGATGAATCACCCGACCAAAGCTTTATAGAATCACAGGCAGCTACGCTGGAACGTCCTCACAAGACAGCAGCCAATGAGTGGGTGGCATTTGACCGAGTGTACGTAGAACTATGGAGTTCATCCCACAGGTCATTGAACCCGCGAATTTTTCCGGTCCCTACTAATAAGTGTCCGTTATTTTCTGTTGGTAGTACCTATATAGGAATGGCGGTCCGGCAGATCAGTTCAGGAAGAGGTGCGTTGATAAATGCGCAAATTTTCTGTATTTTCTAACAGTGTAATGGAAGTCTTTCAGTTCCTTTGACCGAGCGGAGTCGAGGGATGGCAGGGGCGTAGCAAGGGGGGTGGGGGTTAGGGGTTCAACCCTCCCCCCCCCTTAGCACCAAATAATTAATTAATTTCTTATTCATTACTCAAACATATTTCATATTAAAATGAATAAAAATTTTACCATTAAAATATTTAAATTTAAGTACCGAAAACTGCTCAAATAGCACTGTTTTACACCTTAAAATCCAAATTTTCCCGGGTGAGGACCCCCGGACCACCCGTTTTAATACGGGGGGGGGGGGGGGGGAGGGGCGCATGCTTCTTAACACCCCCCCCCCCCATACACAAATCCTGTCTACGCCACTGAGGGAGGGTGTTACCTTGGGGTGCTCCTTGATGGGCACCAGCACCTTGACGGCCACCCGGATGGGCTTCTCGCGGTAGATGTCCACGTATTTGCTCTCCTTGGGGATGGGCTTGCCCAGCGCCTGAACCTGGGCCACCTCCTTGGTCACCTCTGCAACAAGGCCAGGGACGAGCCCGCCGTCACACACACGCGCTGCAGCAGCGGCCATCTTGTCACACATACGCTGCAGCAGCGGCCATCTTGTCACACACACACACACGCTGCAGCAGCGGCCATCTTGTCACACACACACGCTGCGGCAGCGGCCATCTTGTCACACACACACGCTGCGGCAGCGGCCATCTTGTCACACACACACGCTGCGGCAGCGGCCATCTTGTCACACACACACACGCTGCAGCAGCGGCCATCTTGTCACACACACGCTGCGGCAGCGGCCATCTTGTCACACAACACACACATCTCACTCAAGTCAACTCTCTGGATCTACGTCTCGCTGACACGGACACGCGAGACGATGATAACACCCAACGAAACAATTCATGGATTTTTTCTCCCCCCCTTTTTTCTGATCTGAACATTTCTTAGCTCTCGGTATACGGCATTTGGTATAAGTAATTTCTGCAACAAACTCACGAGTGAGACTCCTCTTAATAGAACGGACGAAAACACGAAACAACCATCATTTTCCAAAGTAATAACTAGAGACCTGCAAAATTCGCGGATTCAATGACCTCCAGGATAGACTCTACTACACTCTACTACACTCGTGCAAATGACATCTGTTCAATGGCTGCTGACTTGTGAGACGTCTCGACCGAGTGTCTGTGATTCGACTTTTCTTTTAACGAGGGTCTCTAATTGGCTCTCATTAATCCAGATTAACAGTGAACCAATTGCAGAAGCAGCGCTAAGGTATAATTATTTGAATTGTAGCATATCACGAAATGAATCCACGAATTTTGCAGGTCTCTAGTAATAACATAACAGACAGAACCACACAGGGTGCAAAAAAGACTGCAGAAGAAATCATGGATGTTACAACTTTAATCTCACAGGCCCAGTTGTTTCTTTTTTCCTGATCTGAAAATTTCTTAGCACTCGGTATACGGCATTTGGCAGAAGTAATTTCGTGTGTACCAACATAAACCCGTATATAGTCACTTTCATAAACATTTGGGGACACACCAAATGTATTGGTGTGCCAAATGAAACGTTATGATAGTTAAACTACCCTAGAATATGTTTGGTAAAATAAAATTCATAGTAAAAATAATACCAAGTTTTAAAAGACATAAGACAACTGGCGTTACAATCATTATAATATAATACATATTCTCCTTAAAAATTGTCATGAGGCTTAGTATCACATCGGTAGAGCAACGCTTGGTAACCTCAAGCGATTATTTTGTAAAAGTACAAGAAAAATGCAGTCAATTCTACAGCACATTTATGAATAAAAAAAACTGTTGCCTTTTTTAAAAAAAAAATGTGTTTGTGTGATTTTATTAACTATTGTCACTCAGAAATAGATAAAATCTGATCCAATAAGGTATGACAGGTATGCTGACAACTGACACGTACTTTTAATAAAGGGAAGCCTTCTTTTCACAGACGAGAGAGCCAAACGCCCGATCGTGCATCTTCAGTTTTTTTTTTTTTTGGTTCATTGTAAATAAATATGGCGGTGTTGATAAAAGGCTACTAATGGTCAAGTAGGTTAGGTTAGCTACATTATAAATACTTTAAAAAATTGTGGACGGTTGATTTGGTTAGGACAGCTACATTAAAGATACTGTAAAATCATGTAAACTTCGGGTAACTTCGGGTGCGGCTCTCTCGTCTGTGAAATGAAGGCTTCCCTTAAATAAACGCAACCAAACACGGTAACACAGGAAAAAAAAAAGCTATAACGTTTTAACAGACAAAAATGTCCGAAAATATTTTACGCGAAAAAATACTCGGCCGTCGTCAGAGACTTGGCGGAGGAGGAGGAAAAAAAAAAAAGCCAGAAAGCCACGGTGTCAGCTGCGCCACTGCGTTTGTTGGAGTCATTCGTTTATTCGCGCGTCCGAGAAAGGAAGTGGGGGGGTTCGCTACAAGAGGTCGACGGCGCAGCCTGCCTGCCCAGGAGAGGCGCGGAGGAAGAAGGACCCTAGGAGAGGCGGCATTCACTCCGACGGTCCGCGCGACGGCGGCTGTAACTAATGAGGGTAGGCGCTCCCCGTCTGCCGCAGGGGGTGAAGACGCTCTCGAGAATACCTGGAGGCAGCGAGAAGGGGGAGGGAGAGAGAGAGGGAAAGAGAGAGACAGCCTGTGGCGCGCACAAACAGCGGCAGACGCCGCCAAATTAATTACTCCGCCGCGGCGGTAGGACCTAGATGAGCGAGCGCCGAAGATCTCCCTCGGGAGGGACGATCCACGAGCCTCATCACGGCCAGCCCCTTCACTCTCCCTCTTTTCTCTCTCTCTCTCCCTCCCTCTCTCTTTCTCTCTCACGCACGTCGGGATAGGACTCGTCATCGGCGGATATGCATCCGTCGAGCAGCTTCAAAAGGAAACATCTTCGCATGCGGCGGGAAACAAGATGGAGGGCGCGCGAGTGGCTACTACTTTCCCCATTCCGCTCGGAGGGAAACGGAAAAGAGGTTCGCGGAGTGATAAAGCGCGACGCTCGCTGGTGCTTCCGGCGCGGTTATCTCCCCTCCTGCGAGTCTTCTTCGCCGCGCATCGGTGGGAACTTATAAGACGCGAGTGGTAACCGTAACTTTGTACGGCGGAGAAAGGAAGATAAAAATGTGAATTTCAAATCCTTCCGAGTGCTTCCGAGGCACTGCACCGGGTGCCTTATGCTTGAAAATTGTTTTGAAACGAAATACGGAAACATACTCCTTCGACGACGTATCCTCAAGTGATTTTCGTAAACAGGCACCACTCGGATATCTTCTGAACAGATTTTAAATCAAGTTTTTTTTCCTACCGCCTGGCTAGGCGGGACCGCTAACATCTCGTCGACATTTGTGATCATCAGAGACTATCAAAGGTGGCTGAGATGGCACTGGATCATTTAACGGAACGAATGGCTTGGGGGAAGTTGGGGGACAGGACCACTTCAAAAACACCCACGGGCTCGCGGCATCGTCCGTCACGTTTCCCACTTTTCTCGGCGGGTGGTACCAAATATCGTAATACGACAAAATGGGAAACTCTGACCAATTATCACTGGCGAAGCGCGAGACAATTTACTAAATCGTTTTCAAGATATTTTCACTACATGTCGCTAGATGTCATTACTCTCGCGCGCCTAAAACAAACTGTAAAATTAAAAAAAAAAAAACGTAGTTACACACCACGCCGCCAGGTTTGCTGACATCACTTGTCTCACGTATTTCTTGCGAGTTTCCTATATTGTCCCTAATACAATATTTGGTGGCGCCTAAATGTGGCATTTCGCTGGCGCTTCCCGCCGCGGGGCTGGCTGTAGCGGCGGGCAGCTTACCACTGGTTCACAGCAGGTGGAGTGGAGGCTATTCCGTACAAACTGCCGGGCAGTCCTTGGCCGTGACGTCACAACTGCCGCGGTCTGACTGCTCTGGACCGGCCTCGCGGTTCAACTGCTTTGCGCACGCAGAGAAAAAATATTTTTGACGTGACAACGTCTAATAAATCGATGAACGCCGGCTGCACGCACGAAAAAGTGTCCCGTTACGCTGTGTCCCGTTACGCTCATTGTACGCTTGCGCCGCATCTATCTCTCTTCCACTCGATTGGAACAACCATCGATTTGACTTTTTCGAGGCACATTAAACTTGAAACACTCCAATTAGTTTCCTACTTTTCCTATCATCGTCCTATCCTTAATAGAATAACACATTGGAAGAAGTCAAATAGCAAACATGTATAAAAGTTATAGTTAAAATAATCTCTTCGTTAAAGTAATAAACATATTTGAATTAATGAGTGCAAATAAAAGTAAATTTATCAATTAAATTTTAGATTTCATTTCACTCCTTCTTTGTATCCATACAAAATAGTGATAAATCAATAAACATTACTCCATTTTATTCATAAAAGTATGCAATCATTTCATCAATGTTTTGTTATGACGTTGTCACGTTAAACCATTGTCCGTAAACCGACTTTACAGACAACCATTTTTTTTTTTAGTTCGTTTAAAGTCTTTATACACGGATTGGTTCTCGCATGGACAATTATATGGGCCAATGTAAAATGGTAAATAAAAACGATATATTTCGGTGAATAAAACGAGTTGTTTCTGTGCAAAAGTTCGATGGGAAATAAATTTATTCGTTAAAAATATATAAAAGTTTCGTCATAATTTTACACGTAAGTGTTTATTTGATGACACTTAAGGTTTTACTACGTCAAATTTATTTTAAAAAATGGTTTTAAATACAACTGTGACACCTTACAGTTAATTTCGGCATACTGAGCGTGTGTTGCTACAGATTAACATTCTAAAGATTATATACATTTCTAAAAACAAGTCAGAATCCGAAAATTTTAGAAATTTTAGAAATGTGTGGGTTTTTTTTTCTTTTCTTTTCCATTCAACCAGAATTCAACCAGCAACGCGTGTCCGGGTAAAAATAGTTTCAAATATTTTGATACTGCTTGCAATAAAGCTTCCGAGCAAAAATTTTTTTTTGACATGGCAGGCTACTTGTTGAAGTAAACACTCGTGAACTGGTGTGACTATCATGATAGTTTTATTCGCCCGCGTGAAATAATAATTTTTTCCCCCCTCGCTGCGCTTACAGACTAGAGCCTGTTACTAAATACGTGGTTGCAACAAAGTATAGACGGTCTGTGACATATGATTTACGCATGGACATGCCCACAGATTGGAATTAATAGTTAAAAATTAGAATTAAAGCAACAAAATGGGAAAAAAAATCCAAGATGGCGGGGCTTGATCCCCCTTAAAAATGTCGCTTATTACCATTTGTCGCACTAACCTAAAGTTGGGTTGCTTTACTGATTCTGCAATTAATTCCACTAGGTCCCAGTGAAAGCCACATATTAACCAGGGGGAAGAAAAAAAAAAAACCTCGTCAGCGTACTCTTTCAGGAAACCCCGCAATTCCAACGGTTTAGGAATGACCTACTCCATGTCCAAGCGGGTAGATCTGAATCGGCGAGCTATGACACGAGGTGGGCGATCCGCCAACCAGCATGACGGACATTCTTGACCAGTGTCCAAGAATCCGCAGATATTTGCGTGGAACAACCACGCGCAGAAGCTCTGAATATATATACTGTATAGAAGTCGCCAGCCCAGGTTAAAATTTCTAATACGGTTTTGAGGTAGTTGGTTAATTCACCGCCGCAATCGCCACCATCTCTAGGGCATCGACTTGTGGTGGTCCCTAGCGGAGAAGTGTCGAACTCTTCAAACACCCCTTCCCCCTCCCGCTGAACGACCTTGAGCTGCAGTGAATGATTGATGGGGGGTGCGGGGAATGACAGCGGGCGACAGTGCTGCGCTCTAACGTGTAAATAACAACTAAGACGATACAGAGAGTTACGGCAGCGCACTGCAGCGGTGAAGTTCCCAAGCTGCTCATCATACGCTTCTGAAAAACGTAGAGTAAATCCTATCCACTCGCGACTTCTATACAGTGTATATAGTCAAAGCGCAGAAGATACCCTACACCACCAGCAAAGCGACCGGAAAGGAAATGCTTGCAGGACATCCACACAAGTGGGTAGTAAAACTTACACATTCCCTGACCAAAAGTTCAATCATCCCCGACTATTTAAAATTTTTCTTAAAAGGAATAAAGATAATCCAGCATCAATAATTTCCATGAATGGCTTATTTCTCTCACCACCTGCTACACTTATTATATTTAAATTTTTAATCATCAAAAATAATTGCAAAAAAATACTATATACACAAACTGTAAGTACGCAAGGAAAAACCACAGAAATAACGATGGTACACAATAATTTGGTAAATGACCTGAAGTCTATAATCAAGTCAAGGTTTCCTTTATTATTTAGTCTTTCAAACCTCAAAATTAGGGATTCTAATATTAATGACCTTATTTATCCCTCAGTTGGAGTATTTACATTACTTTAATGTTTTCCAGTACATTCCCTGACATTCCTTGATCAAATACAGCTTCCCTGACATTTATCTGATATTCCCTGACATTCGGAAAAAGGTAGGACCATCTGCCTGCATCCTTAGACAGCTGCTGAAAACTTTCAAAGGAAGCAGCAAACGCACAAATGACTACACATTAAATATGTACTACGAAAAAAAATGTTTAAATTAATATACGAAAAAAAATGTTTAAATTAATATACGAAAAAGACGTAACACATGTCTGAATGTTATTCGTATGCAGATACTACCAGATTATAAAATTTAATTATTTTAACTGAAGTTGTGAACGTCATCTGAAGACCTACATTTGTTACCAAAATTTGTTACACCTAACAAAATGTAGTTGACCAAATCATTTTGTTGGGCCAGCAAACTCTTTCCTACTACAAAATATTTGTTTGACAACAAAATATATGTATTTCCCCATATACGAACAAATATTTTGTTTAGGCAAATAAACCTACCTACCTACGTACCTACCTACCTACCTCTCTCTCACTCTCTCTCTCTCTCTCTCGCTATCTATCTCTCTCTCTTTATATGCACGCTACGACCTTAATAGTATACCACACAAATGCAACTTAATATAGAGTTCATACCTGAAATCTGAAGTACAAATCTTCCTCTAAGGCAAAAATGTGAATCCAAGTTTAAAAGAATTTAAAAATAAAACTTATAGCCTATGGGTAAAGTTTTTCATAATTATTACAATTTACCCGAATAATAAAAATTACGTTAGGTTTTAAAAAATGAGTTTTTTCAAGCATATATACAATTTTCGAAAAGAAATGAACTCACTGATTACACCGTTGATTTCATGGTAGCCGATACGTTAAATCAAAAATAGCGTGTATAAAAAACGCAAATGCATTCAATGCCTGGGTTTATTCCCAAGCCTACACGTAACTAATTGTAAATCGACTGATTTGTTACACAAATGAAGATTCACGTTTAATAATTTCAGGCCGTCGTTTCCATAGGTTTTTTTTGTTGTACTCGCCGCATGAAAAAGACTACGTTACAATAAAAATTCGCAACCGACAAGAACAAAAGCTAATTATTTTTTGTTTTAAATTCCCGGGGAAAATAATAAATGCTTCCATTCCCCCTTGCCAAGGAGAAAACATTTCTGGCGATTCAGTCAGAACTGTACGCAAATGAACAATGCGAAAAACAACAACAGCGATGTTCGAAACACGTGTTTGCAAGCTACACAAGTATGATCCGGGGGGGGGGGGGGGAGAGGCTTGGGGGAGGTTCCCCTGCTGCACATATTGGACGAGGGATGGGAACACCACCATCGCGTTGAATATGCAGAGCGGCAGGCAATATTCTGGTGTAAACGAGCCTTCATACACACTACTACACCGGGAACGAGTGAAAGGGTTGGAAAAGGAGGGGTGGGGGTGGGGGGTGAATAGAAACTTTTTTTTCCTCCTCTCCCTCTGTCGTCCCCCGGAGACGTTTTTCAATATTCACTGCGCGGATGACAAATTGCAGGGGCCCCTAAACATCAGAGCAACGGAACCACGAAACTATTAGCATTGCTAAAAAGGCTTCCGGTTGCGCGGGCAAAAAAAAATGGGGGAGGGGGGGGGTGTTTCCTTTGATAAAAAAAATATCAGTGTGACGAGAAAACCCGTGCAGAAATAAAAAAAAAATAGGGAAAAGCGAAAAAGAAGACAAATTGTATTTCTTTTCACGCGAGCTCGGCGTGAGAATGGGCTCGCGGGTTGGAGTGGCAATGAATATTCAAATTCTGGCGCGTGGGGACACAACCAGGACCTGGGGACCCATCGAGAGAAATGCTCTGCAAAATTAATCAATTTCGCGCTACTTACGGGTTTTCCGGCGGTCCCGACTGCCTCTACACACAGAACTGCCTAAATTGGTAGCACGTGCGGTCACACCTCAATAACACACAAACGAGGTTTGTATTAACCAAACAATTACACAAAATTAATCAATTTGCATACAACATCTAAATCAAAATGTTTCTGATCTGGAAAAAAATGTTTGTCATTCGGAAAATGTTGATGTTGGAAAGCTCAAATTTATCCCATTTCGAAGCTTTTTTTTTTTAAATGGGCTTTCGTTTGACGTAGAAATCGATACGAACTGCTCCACTGAAAAAAAAAAAAAAAATGGAAAATTCCAAATTTGGTTTTCTCAAAAACTGACAGTTTCAAAAATATATATATATCCCAAAAATTGGTTGCACTAATCTATTTTACCTAGGTATTCATTTTTGGAATAATTATGGGTGCATGGGATAGGAGGCATAAACCTATTGTATACTTTAAGAGCAGGTGTTTAATAGCAGGGTTGGAAAAAACAGTTTAAAAAACCAAAAAAAAACTTGGTTTCTTAAAACAAATAACCTGTTTTTTTTTGTTTGAACCCGTATTTTTTTAACCAGTTTTTTATTACATTAGTTATTTTGGTTCTCAGCGTGTTTAAATTAAAGCCATACAACATCCTGATTTCTGCCACTCATGTTGAATCAGAAAAGTTCTAACATCAAGGAACTGAAGTCTGACTAGAAAGGATATTTCCCCACAGGAGAGTAGTCTCCATAGAATGGGTTTTTCCCACATAAAGGGGATTTGTACAGTCGGGGATTTCCCACAAAATAGGATTTTTTTTAAATAATAAATTTATTAATTTCATATTTTTTTTACATTTTGACTACTATTTACTAATTAATTTAATTTTAGGGGATTAGTTAGCTGGGTATAATTTACAACTTAATAAGATAATTTTAAATATCATGATTAGTATATAATTATTTGCTGCCGTATAAATCACAAGACAAATTAATGAGCAAACTATTGTTATTAGAGTGGAATTAGACGTTTCATTAAAATTTACTTAGATATTTTATTTAAAATACATTAAAAACATTTAGCTTTCCATAAAAACCTTCGTTTAAACCATTGTGGTGTAAATCAGCCAATCTTGCTTAACAGTACCAATTTATTTTTCGTTTATTTACTTTTGATTACTCTACAGTACGAATATTGATGTTTGAAGTATTCGCATACAAATACATGTATAAGAATTTTAATTTATACTGTTTATTACGCTGTTAGCCAAATGTAAGCGGTAGAACTTATATAAATGATACAATTAGGTTGACCTGGGATTATGTATTGAAGTGCCTTCATTTGTTTTTGAATTGATAAAATATTTGAGTGGCTTTCTGTGCATCGTTGTCACAACTATTGTTATGTTCGGCATGTTGCAGTGAATAGGTGAACCTTGCTTTTGTCCGCTGTGTTCACATTTTCATACTGAGCTGTTCTACTTTGTTACAAATACTCTCTTACGTTTGTTGTTGTGTCAAAAATATTCTCCCAAGGTTCTTAACAAACGTTATTTTAGAGCTGTAAGAGGTCACGCAAGTAATCATAATTACAAACACTCAAGTGTCGTTTTACCAGTATTAGATCATTTTCAGTAAAAATCAGAGACGAAACACAAAATGCAAGAGGAAAAGCCGTTAGTTTCCATTACCGACAAGAAAACGAAATGTTTAACACGACGTGATGGATCATGCCGTAAATTTTCCAAAAAAAGAGAAAGGTCCATAAACATAAAAAAGGTGGGGTTAGTTATATGGGAGTGTTAAATCTATTTTTTATTGGCATGATTAAATAAAGCATATATTAAACATAACATGGAGCTTATGCATCGTTCGCCATATTAAATACTTAGAATTAAAAAACGCGGCATATATCATCGACGCCATGTTTGTTCTAACACGGTATTTTCAGCTAGTAAGTTATACGTAAAACCTGAAGAGAACAAAAAAAACTATGCTTAATGGTTCCAGCATTAAAAAAGTACTAGAAACTGTAACTATTAGTTTAACGTCAAAAAAGTATATGGGCATACTTATTTTTAGCTTTCTTTGTTGAAAAAGCTATTTTTTATTCGTTATGAAGCGAGAATAAGCAACGGACTTCATCCTGTGGAACTTCCGTTAGCATAGTGCGCGCGCATTACGCTGCATACAAAAATTGTTCACCATAAAAGCTCCTAAAAGAAGTAAAATACTTCAATAAAAGAATTTTAAAAAATAATAAGTCCGCCTTTTTCTCAACCGCTCACAGCAATCCAGTACCGCCACGAGTGAGAGTGAGAGAGTGAGAGAGAGAGCGAGAGCGGCAGCTATATAGGGACAGTAAGAGATAAAGAGACAGGGAGAGACAGAATGTGATATGAAGAGACAGATATAGTGAGGCAAAAAGAGATAGAGAGTGACAGGGAGATAAGACTCGCAGTGATCGAAACAGAAAGATTGAGAGAGAGAGACGCGTAATTTAGGTTCACACCTCATGAATACACCAATACTCCCCCCAGGCAGCTGATCCAGTTAGGGTGTAAACCTGGTTAGGATGAAAGATGGATCTTTTACATGCCCGACACTGTTGCCAGTGCCCAACATGGGTTCCAAGAACCGGGAAATAGATTCGCCATAGAGAGAGACAGACAGTGAGATATAGAGAATGAGATAGAGACAGAGACAGACAGGTGGGGGAGAGAGAGAGAGAAAGAAAGAGAGAGAGAGAGACAGGAGACGCGGCAGACCGGCTCGAGCGCTCCCCTGGGAACTGGAGGGAAGTTCAGGCAACTTGACGCCTGCAAACGGGATAATAGACGAGCTTCGAGCGCCTGGGAACTCTGCCCCCCCCCCCCCCCCCCCATCGACCCTTGGCGACAGGCACTTCTCGCGGACCCTAGGGAGCGTACCGGGAACAGACGGGCGCGAGCCAGCCAGCCAACCGACTGTTTGGAAGCGAAAGACTTTCCCGTTACTCCGACGTCACCTAGGCAACCACCCATAGTGGCGGAAAGTTAGCTAAGCCTTCAAGAATTTTTTTTTGTCACCGCAGGAACAAATAATAAAAATAGAAAACCCTAGAGATATCAACTCCTGAACCCAAACTGTCTCAATAAACTTTCAATAAAACAATCTTCGTCTTAATAAAACATTTTCAAATACTTTTTTTTTTTTTGGGATCAGACCCTCTTGTGAACAGCGTAAAAAAAAAAACCAAGCTCGCTGGCGTGAACTTTAAGTTTCAAGTTGTGATACATATCTATCAAATTTATCCCAGTTTAAAATATATTATTCAAATTAATTGTTTTAGTTATAGTTGGGATTTAAGTCTTGCCGACAGCGAAGTCGTACCAGACGGTAACGCAAAGCATTAAAGACCAAAATACGGGAAAACAATAAACGCGAGAACCACAGAAGAAATAGGCAGGAATGATAGTAACTAGCCCTAGATAAACTCGGAAAACCTTAAACAAAAAAAAAAAAAACGAAAAGTACGCAATATACGTATATACACAATTAAATTCTTCACCTAACATTTACGCAGATCATTCAGGAATCTTCGTGAAGTATTTGAATTCTTTGTGATTTTACGAAAACCGAGTTTACATGCTCGAATTATGAAGTTACAAAAAATATATATATATTGGAGTGCTAACAAAGGATTCAAAAACTTGATAAGGGGCCCGCCTAACTGGGAACACAAACAGTGTACGGAGATTCAGAAGAAACCAAGAGATTTAAAATTTTCTCAAGATAAAGTGGTTTCTGTTTACGAAAAACAAAAACATTTAAGAACGAGTTGAGGCAGATGGCTAAAACACGTGTTTTCAGAATATTTTCTAAGACCTGAAACGCCTGGTAAAATTCTTGAAAGCACCCAAGGGCCTTGCATTACATCTTTATCTTTATTTCTCCGCCATGGTACGGTTTCACAGATGTCCCACGCACGACGAGAAGACTGCGACAGCCTTGCGCTTAGAGACGACTCCGCGCTAAAAGCACCAACGAGCGTCGTACTTATCATCCCGCTCCAATAACAGAAATACACCCCTGAACTAGGCAGGGCCCTTAAGGCTCAATCTCACATGACACGTTGGTTATTTCATTTTTTTTATTATTACTAGTTTAGGGCTTTCACTGTGAATTAATCATAATATTGTTCTGAACTATTTTTTTTTCGTCTCAACTTTC
Organism: Bacillus rossius redtenbacheri; assembly: GCF_032445375.1. NCBI lineage: Eukaryota > Metazoa > Arthropoda > Insecta > Phasmatodea > Bacillidae > Bacillus > Bacillus rossius. The sequence goes on along the minus strand of NC_086342.1, from coordinate 11,793,904 downwards.
AAACAATATTTAATCTACATGTATGTACATATATTCACGCAAGTTTCATATTCATGATTATTTGATTAACATTTTACAGATCGAAAATGACATTTATTAAATATATGTTGGAAACATTTGAGGTACACAATACAGGTATCGTAATAAATATACAGGAATATCTAAAGTCGGTTTTCGGACGATAGTTTAACGTAACAACGTCATAACAAAACATTAATGAAATGATTCCATATTTTTATGAATAAAGTTGAATCATTTTTGTTTTAATAATAAAAGAATAAATACTTGAAATTATACTAGTAATCAGATTTTTAAAATGAAAGAATATTTAACCTATATTGCCGAAATTGTTGTTGTAATATGCAATTAAAACCACATTAACTTTTCACTTCACTTTATAAACAGTCGACGAAACAGTTCACGTGTAGCTGACTTAGAATTAATTTTAAAAAATGGCGTTTAGCTATAAAGTTTAAATATAATTATGAACAAGTTTTCATATAAATAAACTGTAATCAAATATCTATCATCAAATATATGAATCACCATAATTGTTTAGTCAATTGTAACATAACCTATTATTACTGCACTCGCCGACAGCGTAACGGAACACAGCGTAACGGAAAAATGGGCGTAACGGGACACAGCGTAATGAAACAATAGGCGTACGTGACACAGCGTAACGGAACAATGAGCGTAACGTGACATAGCGTACGGAACAATGTGCGTAACGGGACACTTTTTCGTGCGTGCAGCCGGCGTTCATCGATTTATTAGACTTTGTCACGTCAAAAATCAAATTTTGAGGAAGCAAGTGCTATGTTTTTGTTGCTACAGCTAAATAAATGCCGCAAAAACAGAATATATTATATTTATACGATGCTTTGTTGAGCAATAACGTAATGATTTCAAGCCAACACTTCGTTTATATTTTTAACTCCTGAGTATTTCTTTGCAGGCGTGTCCAGACTGCTATTCCCTCCTGCAATTCTTAAATAAACCTAGACTCCGCCATCAATCAAAAGATACAGCTGTATTGCAGGAAGTGTTATGGTCATAAACGCGCCTAAGGATATGGGAACTACCTTTCAGAAAACATCAAAAACATAGCTCCGCATACAACAAAAGAAGACAGATCACCTGATGGCCAAACAGCCCAGCCAATAAGAAGAGAAAAGACCACCGATTGGCCCAGAACACCCAGTCAAACACAGAAGCCAAGCTCTGACTGGTCAAACCAACCAGCCAACCAGAAGAAAAGGACGGCTCTGATTGGCACACAGCTGCAGCCAATTGGGAAACAGTACCCTCTCTCAGGCGAGGGTAAATAAAGGCAGGAGAACTTCCAAGAAGCTATCCTTCTGTCTCTCGTAAGCTTCCTGCTTGATTTTAATCCAAGAAAATTTTGCATCCCACATGTCAGAGACCAGGGTTTTCCCTGTGTCTATGGAGGTTTTACCTCAAATTATCTAGTTTTAGTCTAGTATAGTCAGTGAGGGGCCAATCGCTGCCATGACTGGCCAATCCCCCTCCTATCACACGATGCATACTACCCCTCCTGCATTGCTAACCCCTGCATGTTTATTAGAGCGTATGTGCTTCGGCCTGAGGCGCACTTAGTCTCCCTCCCTAACCCGGAACCCTCCCCAACACACTTAAGTTTATAGTTAGGTTAGAAAAAAAATATCCAAGAAGCTCAGTGGGTACCTGCTATCCTGATGATGGAGAAACGTCGGTGATGTCTTCGCCTCCCGACGCGGCTACAACCCAGAAGCCAAGCAAACCCCAGATAGTGGTCGCGAAAGCGGGGAGGTTTTCTCCGCAAGAAAGAGGTGAACTTTTCTGCTGCGTCGAACCGTCTCCTCGACTGCTGCTTCACGTAGACGCGCAAGAAGTCACCGGCAGCCGACGCCGCGTCAGGAGACGGGCTAGAGCGCCAAACCTCCCCCCCCCCCCACCAAACACTGATGTAATTAGGCCCTCCCTCGGGGACTCCCTCGAAGGGAGGGGGGGGGGAGGAACGCCGGGAGATGTTTACGGACCCGGCGAAGGAAGACGCCGGAAAGCTCGTAATGCCGAGAGCAAACAAGGTCCGCCCCCACGCCCGCCGCCTAACCCCTCTCGGAGACCGCCAAACCCTAACCGCAAAGGGATGAGACCGTGCGCAAACACAGAAACCAACCGCCCCCCGGCTCCACCCTCCAAGAGAACCTTGAAGTTTCCCCCGGCTTTCAAACCAGGAAGCGTGGCCAGGTCACATTTCTTCGATGGTAGCTCTTGAAGGGCCCCGGCTCGCTGGTGCTTCAACGGCGCGGTGTCCATCCTCGTCTTGCACACGACAACTATGCCGCTTGAGTGGCAAATGAAAATAAAAACGTGTAACACAAGTTCCTTGAGCGCTTTCAAAAATCTCTACAGGATGTCACATGCACAAAAAAAATTTAAAAACACGCGTTTTACATTCGGCAAAGTTCGTTTTCGAAACACGAAGCTGTAGGAAATACGGAAAGCTCTGAAGATAATTGAATAGTACGGAGATCGTAAAACTTTTTCCCATCACGAATTTACGGTACGTTTCTGAAATATTTTTCACGTAAAATGTATGCTACAAAAAATTTCTGAGAGTAAAGTTTGGGTGGAAGCCACGACAGGCTTCGGGAAGACTTTTCGGGAGGGCTATCGTACAAAGGAAGTATGCATGTTTGCAATCATGACATCAAATGGGCTCAAATATTGAACATGTATTCGTAAAAAACATTCATTCTTCTCACAATTTCATTTTTAATTCTTCTGAAAATTGAGATTGAAACGAAGTACTGAGATTAGAAGTACTCATCCGACTACATCGTTCAGGCTATTCGTGCACAAGACGCCAGTTGGATATACCTTGCGAAGTTTTTTTAAATGGCGTGGTTTTTTTCACGAAGCTCTGCACACTGCATGTGTAGGCGGGCCCCTTAATACAGCACACGGAGTTATGAATCGGATGAGCCCGACGCATCGGCAAACAGGTCGGAACCGGCCGGTTGCCCACAGAGACGAGACCTTATGATAAATCGATTTGAATTCGGATATATATATATATATATATATATAATTTCTAGATCAGCATTTTGAATCTGAATCGGCTTTCATAATAACCAATACATGCCCTCATATACGCATTTCAAAAATTTGTAATTAACGAAACGATTGCGGGGAGGGGAAGGGAAGACAATAATAACCTTGGCAAAGTGAGAGTCCGCTATCCGAGAAAGAGCTACCTATAGCGGGCATATTATTGCCAATCATAAGCTAGTATTACGAAGCCAGGAACCATTTTGGTGCAACATGAAATGTTTCACCCGAGCTTCAATTATAAAGCAATTTCAAATGAAAATAATTTTATGATTTATTTATTCACGTGCATGTAAAAAAATATCAGGACTTTTTCAGGACCTTTTTATAAACTTCTGTTACAACGTTTTTACATCACAGGGTATTATATTTTCGGGAAAATACCGATTTTTATGTCCGAAAGATAAAACCCTTCTCACAGATAATTTCTCCGTATTAAGCGGACAAACTCCAAATCATTTATACGTATCTAATAGCGACTACATCTGAACGAAAATGTAAATGAAACTGTTTTAATCATGTAAAATTACAAATCTTTGTACAAATTTACATTCACGAAAATTCAACTGTATTACTCCAAAAATATCGTAGTGATACTGGGATAGGATTCTTTCCCGGGAACTTAAGTTTAATTTGTCCCAGTACCTACATTTAATTATTTGTAAACGGTTCCCTTAATAGCTTTCCAGTATTAACTGAGCACATTAGTAACCACAAAAAAAAAAATTAAGTCAAATTGTTGAATACACGCTTATCTTTTCCATGGATTAAAAAATTAATGCTTGTATCAAATATCGCCCAATTTTAAAATTGAACGCCGATTTTCGTAAGCACGACAGTTAATATTCAGTATTGTTTCGAATAAATTAAAATATTCAAAAAATAACCATAGCAATACTTCGTGAACCTATTTTTAAGACTCTTTCAGGATATTTAAATAATATTTTTAGCAACTATTTTATATCGCAAATTATAATAAGCAAATTCAGACTATATATTAAGACACACACACACAGTCACACAACACAGATAATTCGCAGGAACATGCCGGTTTTTGTGTTGCAAATTAAAAACCTTTATCAAATAGGTATAATTTTCACATGATTTAAGTGGACAGTCTCCAGTTATTTATAATATGCAAATAATAAAATGAAGTGAGGCATCAACAAAAATTGCAAGTTATCAAAACGCTGCTAGAAATTAAAGTTAAGTGACTTCGAGCATCACAACTGTGCATTTCGGAACCTTTCCGTGACTTCCGTGTCCAGTCTTTCAGTTTAGTTACTTTTCCGCGACTTCCAGGACTTTCGTGACCAGTCCTTCAGTATATTAGTTGATCCGCAACTTCCAGGACTTCCGTGTCCAGTCTTTCAGTTCAGTTACTTTTCCGCGACTTCCAGGACTTTCGTGACCAGTCCTTCAGTATATTAGTTGATCCGCAACTTCCAGGACTTCCGTGTCCAGTCTTTCAGTTCAGTTACTTTTCCGCGACTTCCAGGACTTTCGTGACCAGTCCTTCAGTATATTAGTTGATCCGCAACTTCCAGGACTTCCGTGTCCAGTCTTTCAGTTCAGTTACTTTTCCGCGACTTCCAGGACTTTCGTGACCAGTCCTTCAGTATATTATTTGATCCGCAACTTCCAGGACTTCCGTGTCCAGTCCTTCAGTTTAGTTACTTTTCCGCGACTTTCAGGACTTTTCTAGATCTGTGAACAACCTGATTACTAGAGACCCGGAAATTTCGCGGATTCATTTAGTCGCAAGCTAGAATGCAAACCTTCACACTCTCGCACTGTGTTCATGATTGGCACGCAGTTGTTTGGAAACGCCCGCCTACGACCGTGAGCCAATGATGCCCAGGTAGGAGAGAAGTAAGCGAATCAGGTAGTGCCAAATTACAAGGATAAAAATGTTCTCGCTAAGAAATCAACCAATGGGAAAATAAACATGGGTCGAGCACACCAATAACTTTGAATTATATCCTGAGGCCAGAAGAATCCGCGAAATTTCCGGGTCTCTAATGATTATTACTCTGCCGGGCTTGAGAGCAGAAACCTCGCGGTCCGAAGAAAGCGCTGGTAGCGACCTCCTCGACAATACGACGACGGACGACGATCGATCAGGGGGGTCTGCCGGGAAAGCAGGCTAGCAACAGGTAGGGTTGCAACCCCTTGCACGTCAGCCGGCTACTCGTACGTGACGAGGGAAACTCCCGCGGTCACAGCTGCCTCGCCCCTACGTGGTCACCGGCACAAGGTTACTCGGCCACGGTTGAAGTTAGGCGTGTGATCAACCACCGACATAGTACGGAATAAAAAAACTGCGGTTTAATTTCGCGACGGACTAGAATTTTAATACTTTTACCCTTTTCCTGTTTCATTGATTGGGCCACAGTTTATCTGAAGGTCTTTCGAGCCAGTTAAAAACCCTCAACGAAAGAGGCAATAACTCAAAAGCATTCCAGTTAACAGGTGTCGCAGTGACCAATGAGCAGGCGTAATTTGCCAGAGTACAAATGGGAATTTTGAGTCTATCCATCGATCTTAGCCTTATTGATAACGATAAAAAAAAAGTTTACATAAATGTGACTTGTTAGCGTGCTTTTCCTACAACACAGCCTTAGTTACAAGAATTTTTAATGTGTGTGAAATATGCTTAAAAAATGACCACTGTTGAATAAAAAATGTTGGGTTTTAATTCACAAGGTTATGCACAAAGTTGAAAAAAATAATGTTGGGTTTTAATTCATAAGGTTTAAGGCGACGGGACCTTTGTTATTATAATAGTTTCCGAACCATATAGGTAACGAACACGTGGTCATGATTTCGATCCATGCCGGGATGCTGGGTTTTGTGATGGAATTATTACCTGTCTAATGTTGCTTACCTGCAAGATTTCCTCATTATTTCCCGATTTCAAGAATATTAATACACACACTCACGAATACAATTATTTACCACTGTTTTCCTGGTCCGTCTATTTTAATATCCTGCAAGCAAAATTTATGTTTGAACTTCACGCAATTGATTTTCAAAACACAACCTTCTTGACTTTAGGAACATACGTCCAGCAATGCCAACTATACCATGTGACATCATTTACAATTAATACTTAAGACTATTAATCTCATAAACATTCACAAATAATAAAAAAACAGCAAAGAATTTTGCTTGAATAATTGAGTACGCAAAGTCAATAACTTTATAGCCGAAAAGCTATTTTTATTTTGTGTTAACTAGAAACTATAACAAAAAAGGTTATGATTTTTGAGAGAAAAACCGTACATTTCCACACCCAGTGAGAGAGAACGTCTCCAAATAACATCGGTAGTGGAACTTACGCCCCGCGACTTTCGTTACAAGAGCGATGTACGACGATGAATCAAAAAAAAAAAATTCGCATTAACAGCGGCCCATCCACTCTATTACAAGTTTCTAAGTTCGATACTTGGCGCATTGTGGCGTAGATTTCGAGGAAATCCGCGTTAAAGCGTTTGAGGACTGAACTAATATTTCCCTCCTCGGCGCTCGACAACATGGCGCGTTCCTTCACCCCTCGAGGCGCGGCGCAGGCAACAGGTATTCACAGAGATTCCTCGACTTCACACTTCCGAGCGCTCTTTGATAATATAACACCCTCCCTTCCCTTCCCCCCAACACCTCAAACCCACCACCACCACCACTAAACGCTCCAGACATTCTCTCAGGATTCCATCGGCACTCGCCAAGTCTCGTCGTGTGCGAGAGAAGACACTAAAATAAGGGTTTAGGTTGAACCAGCGAAGGGATTAATGGCCAGAACAAGAACGAAAGAACGGTCTAACACACTTCCTGATTCACATACAATCATAGTAATGAGCCTCAAAGGACTCAAGCTAGTCCACAGGTGCTTGTAAGGAAACAAAGAGGGTTCTATGCGAGGTAAGGAAATAAGGAGGGGAAACATGCTTTCCCTTGGCGACCCCGGAGCCGGCTGAAGGTGTTGAATATGCTCACCTGTGCCCTAACAGTATTCCTGATTCACGATATAGGACACGGACACGATAGGGAACGGATTTTGGTGTCGTATCCGTTGCCGAATTTGTTTTGTTCCAAATTCCGCTCATGTGCAGAGCTCACTTTTTCCGTGGATTTCGTCCAGATGGCGAACCCGCGTCTGGTGCTATCAACCCGTGCATAGTCATTTTTGTGTGACCATCGGTGGGACGTACCAAGAATGTTTGTGTGCCAAATGGAACTTAATGATAGCGAAACTATTCTGCAATATACTTGGTGCACTTTAATGATCATAAGTAGAGACCGGAAAAATTCGCGGGTTCAATGACCTGCAGGATGAACTCCATAGTTCTAAGTACAGTCAGTCAAATGTCACTCACTCATTGGCTGCTGTCTTGTGAGACGTCCCAACGTAGCAACCTGTGATTCGATAAAGCTTTGGTCGGGCGTTTCTCATTGGCCCAGAGTCATCCAGGTGAGTTGTGAGCCAATGGCAGAGGCAGCACTGAGGTATAACTATTTGTATTTTAGCCTATCGCAAAATGAATTCGCGAATTTTTCCGGTCTCTAATCATAAGAAATAATCGCAACTCAAAAAGCACTTTAAACACTAGAAAGACCGTTCTCTTTTTTGTACAATGATGCTAAGTCGACTACCGAATAATTTGATTTGCAGAGCGTTACTTTAAACTATATAATGAAAAGGCGCCGATAAAAGCGAAAAAGACTTGAAAAAATACTAGACCTCCATTTCGACCTTATTTTCGAGAAGGAATTTTATTAAAAGACTGCCCATTTTTCTAAGATTCATTAAACCGTTTATACTTTACTAGCTTTGCGAATTTTGGTTCGCGACATCCGTCAGAGATGTCGGCACCGTTGGTACACAATTACTCCCGCCAAATGTAAGTATACCGATAGCTAAGCTGTTACAAACTGATAAGTAGAACCACGATTATTTTCCGGAGTAATTTATTTCCAGGCTAGACTCAACTTGCATATACATAATCAAAGGTCTTTAGTGTGCTCATTGATCGGTAGCTAAATAACATCCTTTGAAGGTTTTGAAATGACGGATGAACACTTATTCCCCTTGTTTATGATTCGCTCGGGAGTGCCAAGCGCTGCAGTCCAATCATTAAAGTGAAAGAGATTTAGTATATGTGCTACAAGTCTTACTTTAATACCCAGTGAAATCGAGAACTAATCGTAGCTAAGATAACAAACAAAAATAAATAAAAGAAAGCAAATGCAATACGAAACAGCTCTATTGCAAGCATGAACGTGTCAATTTTTAGGTTAGAAAAGCAAAAAACACATTCAGATATAATTTTCACATGCCTTGAATTACACAAGTCTTCCACGATTTATATTTGATGTACTACTATAAACTGAAGTGCGATCTAGGTGCGACACAGGTGTGTTAATATATATAAACACGCGCGTATTCAAATGCAACATTGTATCTAAATTTCAAAGCAATCGGTGAAGAACTTTCAGAGATTTAAGATTCTGAAAGAACGACCATTTACTTTATATACATACATATACACACACACACACAGTAGCGGATCCAGAGGGGGGGCTAAGGGGCTCAAGTCCCCTTCAAAAGCATCTGGGTCCACTATTGTTTTAGTGTTTGCCTTGATAAAGCCTAGCCTCAGCTGGGTCAAGCCCCTCCCAAACCAAAATCCTGGATCCGCCACTGTAATATATATCTATACACACATATATATATACATACACGATCGTTACGAAGCCATTATATTACAGACATTATTCAAACAATTTTACGTGATACTTTTTCCTCGTGTGCCTTGATTGGTTTAGAACAAGGGGAAAAAAACACACTCTTCCTTTCCGGGGCGGGTGCTTTCGTCATGCACTCGCTAGATTTAACAGCATCCCGGTCTCGTGTGGAAATGGCCCTTTTTTTATTGACAAAACGCTTACTGTGGCGTTTTTTTTTAAAATCAGAAGTACTTTAGAGCGAAACATGCAAGATCTGTGTTATAATTACATCTTCCCTCCAAACAGCGGTTTGCTTTTGGCAACGCGAACCAAGCGAGCAAACGGTTAAATTTATTCCATCTCTAAACCCAGTTAATGGCCTGCCGTCTACAGTTTATTACCCCATTATTTCTGGCTCCGACTCACTGGGAATTTCTAGATCGAGAACTTTTAATCATCTATAATAGTTTATTACACGGAGGGTGAAATTTGGATTGGGTGGAAGTGTGGTAAGGGGAAGACGAAGGGAATAGATTTTACTTTGGTTGGAAATACATTACGGTAGCTTTCGTCGAAGAGTAATGCAACAATACAAAATGTACTAGTATTTCAACACGGAAAAATGTTTATATTCCAAAGGAGAATACGCAGTTAGTTTGGGACAAGACAAGAATAAGCAAAGAGTTTCCTTTCCTCGAGTACTACGAAAAACTACAGTCACGTACCAACCAACTACTACGCAAGGATGTCTTCGTAGTACTTCCAGTGTCTTTCTTGTTCTAGGAAAGCTCTGGATAGTCTACATACCCCGGGACTTTTAATTATGTTCCAGATCAATCATACCCAAAAAGAAGGAAAGCTCTGGATAGTCTACATTCCCCGGAACTTTTAATTACGTTCCCGATCAATCATACCCCAAAAGAAAAAAATCAGAGCTATGTATGTCATGTATTTCCGAAAGCAATCAACACACACCATTAAAGATCCTTGGGAGCCTTGATCGGTGAGGCGTTACGTTCAAATGGCAAGACACGAGTGAACGTTCGAATCAACGTATTGTACCTTATCTGAAATCAATTTCAATATACGATACGGACGGACTCTCGAATATTTATTTGAAGTTAATTTTTTTAAGGCGGGGGGGGGGGGGGGGGAGGGGTGTGTGTATAAGTTATAATCAAGATAACACGAATTCAAAACTGCACGTTACAGATGAGATCACAAATATTGATGATGGAATCAAAATTAAAAATGTCGGCCTGAAGAAAGACCAACAATGATGGCACAACACGGTAAGGTATCAATCAGCCTGACTGTTGTGGCGAACTGAAACGTTTTATTTTTCAGTGTCTTCGTAAACATCAACAAATCTTGATCAGAACTAAAATCAAGGGAGCGACAGAAGCACTGTTTGCTTCCCGCTGCGTAAGAAACCCACATCTCGCTCTTTCGACGTTTCGGCAAGCTCAGGACTTCCTTAATAACTTTTAATAACATTTATCTGAAACATTTTTTGACATAACTGTTAGAAAACATTAAAACAAAAAAATTCAAAAATAATTTCTACGTTATTTACAATTTATATTTAACGAGTGTGATTATAAAGTAACAGGCGATCTCCCTAAAGTACTGAGTTTTGCCTAACAGCGTTTTGCCTAACTCCTATTTGTCCAACGGCGTTTTGTCTAACGGCGATTTTCCTAACGGCGTTTTACCTAAAATGAGTTTTGCCTAAAATTAGGCAGAACGGCTTTAGGCAAAACGACACATGCCCTGATTATAAACCGAAGCGAAGCGTTAAAACGCAAAAAAAAACGCCAAGTGCTGGAAATTGAAAGTTTCGGGACTTGCAGCACATTTAGAAGTTATTCAGAGACTCTCTCGTGACTTTCGCGAGTCTTTTTTCCCTTACTTTTCCGTGACCCGCAGGCATCCTGTGTCGACGAGAAGAAACACGAGGGAAACGACAAGAGTGCTTCGCGGTCAAAGAGTCGGCGGGAGTTGTTTTCCCCCCCTGAAAAACTGGAAGAGGGCTGCTGCGTTGCGGAGGAATTTTTCGGGAAGCGGAAGAGAATAAGTGAAGGGTGGGAGGAAGAAGAAGGTAGAAAGGTCTGGAGGGAGGATCGTCAAGCGTAACGGTCACTCCCGCGACGGGGAAAGGGAAAGGGGCGAAGGGAAACCAGACACGTATCACCCTCGCGAGAAGCCATCAAGAGGAAGCGGGTAGAGGGTTGACTCCAGAGACCGTGAGAAGGCAAGGTTTCGTGTGCCAGTAGCTTCGGCTGTTCTCTGCGGGGCAGCAACCTGCAACTGTTTGATTTCTCATTCCCCCGTGGTTTCCTGAAATCACTCCTTTACGAAAGGACGTACGTAACCGATTCCTCCATCATTCCCCCCCCCCTCGACTTTTACAATTTTCGCCCGTCTTCCAACGACATTATCTTAGACGGACATACAACCAAAAATAACTAAATACACCGGAACATTTCTTGGCAGCGTAAAATGTAAAAATTTCCTCACGGATATCTGTATACTATGGCTGGTTTACATAAATACCAGTTTATTTAACTGTTTGAAAGAAAGAAAAAATGAGGGTTGCCTGAAAAGTTTCCGACCTCGACGTTAAGATGGCAGTACACGTCTACAAAAATTGGGGAATGTGTTTACTCATGCTTTTGTGAAAATAGAAAATTGAGTATCGAGCTGTCATTGAATATTTGTTTTTGAAAGGCAATACGCCTATGCAAATTGAAGACCAGTTTGATGCTGTGTACTGGGACTCATCTCAGTGATATTTTAGCAGCTGAATTTAAACGTGGCCGTACCTACCAGGTTGGGTGACGATGAACTTTTGCGACACCAAAAACTGCGAAGTGAGAATCAGCTACAAAAAAGACAAAGGTCGTTTGCTTTGGCCGGGAAAGTGATGGCGGCTGTTTCTAGGATAATCATGAAATTGTCTTAGTTAATTATTTTAAAAAGGAAAAGAAAAAAAGACAGAATCATACTACACATCAGTACTTGACAAGCTGAATACAGAAATTGCAGAAAATGGTCACAATTGCAGAAACATTTTTTTTTTTTTCGTTTCACCAAGACAATGCCTCAGCGGTTGCCATGATGAAAATCTACGAATTGTGGTATAAACTGCTTGAACACCCTCCTTACTTACCAGATCTAAACCCAACTATATTTTTGTTCCCTAGGCTAAAAAATTGCATTCCGACGACTGAAATTTTTGTCACATGAGGAGGCCAATACCTTCGTAAACAGAAATTCATGCAAACGATTGTTAAAAAACAACTTCGCGTCCGCAATGGCTGAAAATTCAGAGAATATATTACAAAGCATGAGCAAACACACTCCCCAATTTTTGTTGCCGAGTGCTGCAATCTCCATGTTGAGGTCGGAAACTTTTCAGAAAATTCTCATATATTTCAATTTTTGCATGAAAAAAAAACTGTTATTCATTAGACTTAGGCATACAGTTTTCAAAGGATTTTTTTCAAAAATTAATGAAAATGTGGATACTTAATGAAGGTTCAGTATTAAAAAAAAGTAGTAGTTTCCAAAAAAAAAAAAAATATTTTATTCAAAATTTTTAAAATCCCCACAATGTGCAACATTTCAGATATTGTAACAATAAAATTTCCACACTGTACTACTCTAACTTTTGTTCCGTGATCCTGAGTACCCATACTGTGGATAAAAAAAATCAAAATTAAATCAAACATGTTATCGTTGCCAAAGATTATACATATGTGTGTGTGTGTGTTTGTGTGTGCACGACTTATGCGGCAGTGATATTTTAATCGGGTAATTTTAACTATTCAAACAGTAAGAAGAATGCACTATAATGCACAATCGTACAACAGAGACCGCTAGCAAATCTATATATAAAAAAAAAAAGAGTTGTCTATTTTGCTTGGATGGACTCTCGCTTTTAAAATAGCTTGCCAAGTTACGTTACCGTAGAACATGTTCCAGTGACCGGAGCTTTTCGCCCCGCGTTGCGGCTATTCAGGTGGAGTCGGGCGTGTGTTCGTGTCCCCATACAGCTACCCCCCCCCTCCACCCCCCCCCCCTCCAGCACCGCCGGAGGGGCCTCATCTCGCCCACTCATTAGCTGGGGTCGACGGGATCGATAGGACAGGCCGGCTGGGGGCGCGCGCGCCGAGTCACACTGGCCCCTGCGGGTTATGCACACCCTCGACATCATCTCTGGTCGCGGCCTGGCTAACAGGGCAGAGGCTCCTTAATCCGGCGCTTTCCGGACAAGCGGTGGTGACATACTGGCGATTTTGCTAGGATTATAGAACGTCACTATATATATATATATATATATTAGCGAGAATACCGCAGAAACACTGTTATATCAAATATATTTTATTTTACGTGGCCAAGTTAACCACACAAAATATTTGCGAAGTAGGCACATGCAAATTAAGCTTATAATAAAAACTATGTATATCCATGAAAAACGAAAATAAGCCACAGATACAATAAAATACAAAACTAAAACAACAACAAACCACTGGCAAATATAAAAATCACAAAACAAAATTCGCTCATAAGATAAATATGATTTGCCTTAACATGTAAGATATTAAAAAATTGAGCTTAAAAAGGTTGTTTGAAAATTTATTTTTCAAAGGTATAATTTTAAAAATATAAAAATATTTTGTAACAGAACTTAATAAAAACATAACCAAGCCATTAACAATTTAACTGATTTAAATCTTTCATATGGACATACACAACTTTGCGGATTTTTACTCAATGTCATACAGAAACCACAAGAATGAAAAAATAAGACGAATACATAAACACACAAAGAATAAAGCCGATGTCAAATGTAAAATGAATAGACAACACATAAAATTCCGTGGAAGGAATTAGTAAGAAAAAAAATATCACGACACAGACAAACACAAGAGAGCAGACAACTATGAGATAGTTGTAACAAAAGAAAAATAATTCCCTACGCGGCGAAAAAAAAAAGAACCTCACGATAGTAGGTACAAAACAGATATGACACAGCGACGCACAGGCAAATCCAGCGATGAAAACACACAGATATACTGGACACCACACCAACGATGGCACAGACGAATAAGTGGCAAAAGTTGCGACGTTTCGGTAACTGACATCCGTTTCCATCATCACGCACAAACAAACTGATAGTGGACGCGGGCTGTGACAGGAGACGAGCGCTCACCTGATTGGTGAATGATTTAATGCAGTTCTTTTTGGACGTATGGCGTATGTCCAAAAAAAAAACCCTGCATTAAATCAAAATTCCCAATTGCATGAATCATTTAAAGAACGTGATTGGTTGAACGTCGTGTGTTCGTAAAAAGGCGCGTGTCAGTAAAAAAAAAAGTTTTAAATCAATCTTCCTCACTAAAAAAACCTTTCAAAGAACGTACAGCATAATTCTGTACCTCGTAGAAATAAAGACATTGTCACATAAAACATAATTTTTTCATGAGAGCAGTTTAAAGTTTAAATATGGCCTCACTTATTTAGTTAACTATTTTATACCCAAAATAAGTGATTTTTTTTTCATACATCGTAGATCTTAGTGTTGGATGCAACTAGAAGGTGGTGATCAAGTTTATGGTTAAAAGTGCATTATGTCCAAAAGTGGACATAGTGTGTATGCCTCTAAGGGATCGTCCATTAATCACGTGAGGCTCGAAAGGAGGGGGGGGGGGGGAGGGGGAAGGAAAAAATCACGAAATATCACAATGGAGGGGGAGGGGGGGGGGGGTGTAGAGAGATATCACGTGTATTTTTTTTTTTCGCCCGATTTCTAATAAACCGAAAAGCGATGCGTGACCTTGACTCGCCGTAGCCAGGCAACAATATCCCCGCCCGCCGCAACATGAACCACCCGGCTCGGCTTGCCAGTCGCCAGTAAGACTGTGATTTTGGCGCCGAATACATGCGTAAATCACATATAAGCATTTCCTTTATTATTTTTATGCCAGTGAGAATAAACCTGCAACCTAAATGTGTGTCTGGACATTTTTATCACTGTGCTTAATTTTCCAGAGTTAAATTAGATTATACCTATATTTAAAGATATTCCAAAATTATTAAAAATATTTTGCACCAAAAAATACACGTGATTTATTGGGGGGGTGGGGGGGGGGTGGTCTGAAACCTCACCACAAATCACTATGGGGGAGGGGGGGTTAAAAATTTGCTAAAAAAACATCACGTGATTAATGGACGACCCCTAAGGTACAGAATTATATCCAAATGAAATACAATAAGCTGCTTTATGGCAAAAAAAATAAACGTTAACTTAAAAAAAAATGTGATAAAGCGTCACGTCCGAGTAAAAAAAAAAAGACCGAATTCACCCGGAAAAATGCCGGAGCAGCACGACCGGTGCCGGATTACAGAAAGTGGCCAGCTGAAGAATGCTGTGTTAAAGGGCGCCGACTGTAAGTGCGTGCATTTCATTACGCGGATCTCCCTAGTTATTCATTATTATCAAACCCAACTTCGCGATTAATCACCGGCCGCATCACAAGAATAACTGAACTACCATTATATTTACCTTATTTTTAATTTTATGTATTGCACTGGTGTTAATTCTGTAGTATATGTAGCCATAAACGTATCAAATATATACTAGTTCCCAAGCAAACAATAAAATATCCTCAAATTCAGAGTATCAAGATTCAATACGAAAACAAAAGAAAGAAAAAAAAACATGGAGAGTCATGATTTATGTCTATGGTGTGGAAATGGCGGTGTCCCGACGTTTAGGCATGCCTTGTTGCAGCCATCTTCAAAAACGATTAACAACAGAACACAAGGCGTCCAGTTGTTAGTCGTCCTAGAAGATGGCTGCGACAAAACATGCCGAAACGTCGGGGCCAAGAAGTTGTTGGTGTGTCTAGCCACGAAAGCCCGTGTTTTAAATTTAAATAATTTATTAAAATATATAACATAAAAAAATTTTAATTTGAGCCAAAACCATCAGCAGTTCAGCGACCCACCTAGTCAAAGGGGTATATTTGTGTTAGTGATGAAAGATGATAAGTGCGACGCTCGCTGATGCTTCTGCCGCGGTATCGCCCCAAAGCGCAAGGCTGTGGACTGGCGCGCAGTCATCTCGTCCTGAATAAAGAAACTGCAAGATTTTAGCGGTGACAATATCATCACATGGCGGAGAAATGTAGATGAAAGGTGGGATGCAAGTCCCTTGATCACTTTGAAGAACCTGTACAATGTGAAAACACTCGTTTTAGCGATTTTCACTGTTAAAAACACAGTTTAAAAACGAGATACGGAAAACAGAACTACCCATCAACCTTCTGCATATTCTTAAAATTCTTTTCGCTAAAAGACACCACTCAGGCGTATTAAGAAATTTTTTAATTGCGTGTTTGTTGACGTGAATAAGTCTTTAAAAATTGCTTCCATAGTGCCGAGGCAATTAAAAAAAAAAGTGATAACAAACGATCAGGATGTTGTAATACTTGAATACATGACACCGTGACACTAGCGTCTCCTACCAGCGAACTTGGGAACCAACAGCGACGTCTTCAAACACGGCCGACACGGCCAAAGGACCTGTTGCAATGGGGCTGTCTCCTGCACAGACCTGTCAATGACTGGTATTTCACTGTCGCACGTGACGCGACTGTCACTCCAACGTGATGTGCTACCACGTGCTGCAATAAGTTACTCCGGCCGTTTTGACGTGAATACGTCTTTAAAATTGCTTCCATGGTGGGAGGAAATTCAAAAAAACGAATGATAAAATCGGGGGATACAGTTTGGTGTTGCAGCTACATATCTATCATCTCCATACAAAATTTAATTACACCACTGGATAACTAAAGGATCAAAGAATTCGCTACGCAAACTGAGGCCTGTGACGCATCACGCGCGGTGGAGGGGGAAGCGCCGCCATTTTGAGGTCATTTTGCTGCGTTTAGAGATTTCCATTTAATGTAACTTTTGACTCGGAGAAGCTACTACGTTCGTTTGAGTTTCAATAGTCAGCTCTCGTCAAAATATATCTATTGCATATATAAAACATTAGTGTAAAATAGTTACAGTGAATATATATGGTGTTAAAAAAAAAAAAAAAAAAACATGATTATAACTAGAGACCTGAAAAATTCGCGGGTTCATTTCGTGTTATGCTAAAATTCAAATAATTAAACCTTAGTGCTGCTTCTGCCATTGGTCAACTGTTAATCTGGAGGACTGAGGGCCAATTAGAGACCTTCACTCATTGAAGTGTCGAATCACAGGCCACCCAGTCGAGACGACTCACAAGTCAGCAGCCAATGAACAGTTGGCATTTGCCCGAGTGTGTAGAGGATATTGGAGTCCATCCTGGAGGTCATTGAACCCGCGAATTTTTCCGGTCTCTAATTATAACATACATAAAATAGCTTATTTTATATGTAGTACCTATAGAAAATATTGCCTGTTACGTACACGTATTCACGTACAACACACGGCCGTGTCCATGACACAGCCACACCCCATTTCTTCTTCTTCTTCTGAAGCTCCGCACACCTTGTGTGTGACGATGTAGACGGGGCGAAAGGGTTAGTGGGAGGGGGGGGGGGGTAAGGCCAGTTGACTTATTTTCTCCCAAAAGGACCGGACCTTCCAGGAACCAGTCTCGTGCCAGCTCCCGGCGAAATGAACGTTCCGGTCCACACGACTTTACCCTCGTCGCATGAACGCGTCGCCCGTCGCGAACACAAGCCAAGAGCGTCTCACAAAGAGACGAGCAAGGGCGGGTGGATTTTTTTTTAATTATCTGGCCGGCGACCGCCGCGTCCGTTGCAAAGGCCAGGAAGTTCCTAACCGTTGCTCGCTCGGCGTAAACGGTTTCAGAAATAATTGAAAATGCCACAGTGTAACTTAACATTTTATCTTTCTTTTACACACACCACATTTACATATTTTTTGATTACAACGATATTACATTGCCACGTGCAATTTTTCGTCCAATATTCGGTAACTACCCCCACGAATAGAAAATATGTGATTATAAAATGTGTGGCATTAAAACAAACGCAAGAGAACTATCGGAATAAAAAAAAAATAGGAAAGTCCCTTAAATGATGACGATAACAAGAAAATGAAATAACTCGGCGTGTGAGACTGGATTTTTAACTGCGATGAACAAAAAAAACGCCCTGTTGCAAGTCATAAAGCCTAAATGCGCACACTAAAGCCGTCGAAGGTCGACCCAATCATTTAGCATCCACTCCCACGTTTCTTTTTTTTTTTCTCGAAAATCTAGGGCGGCGCACTTTTAAAGTTCCCGCCTACCTATACACTGTGCTGAGCTTCAGAAGGAGAAGAAAAAAGCACGCATTTGGTACCTGCTCAAGAAATCCGAATTGTGTCTGTTGACGAAACTCATTTAGGAATACGCTGAGGGCGGATAGTTTTTCTGTTTCCACATTTCTGTTTTTAAACTGTATTTTTTTAGTAGAATGAGCGTTTCAAGACTAACGTTTGGGCATAAAATAAGCAACAAGAGATTTTCGAAAACACTCGAGGTACTTGCATTGCACTTTTCATCTTCATTCCCCAACCATATAAAGATGGGAAGCCTTCATTTCACAGACAAGAATGCCAAACCCGAAGTTCCCCGAAGTTTACATGATTTCACAGTATCTTTAATGTAGCTATCCTAACCAAATCAACCATCCACAATGTTTTAAAGTATTTATAATGTAGCTAACCTAACCTAATTGACCATTAGTATCTTTTTATCAACACTGCCATATTTATTTACATTTTTTACAATGAACAAAAAAAACCCGAAGATGCACGATCGGGCGTTTGGCTCTCTCGTCTGTGAAAAGAAGGATTCCCTATAATGACGCGTGTCACCGCTAAAAATATCTTATCTTTGCGTGACGGACGAAGACTGCGCATCAGTCCACAGACCGGGCTAGAAGCACGTATCCATCTCGCCCAAAGAACACCTACTGAGTCAATGACTGTGGACGGTGTGATTTACGTGCGGGGTGATCAATCTGTGGTTTATGAATTGGGGGAATTGGGGGGGGGGGGTGTTTTATGTGGTTTGTGGTTTTTTTTTTCACGCCACCCCCGCAGGCGGGAGGACATCCATCACTCGCACAGTAGCCTCGACGTGGTTTGGCAAAGGTAAACCACGTGACGTTGGGATGACGACGACGAGCAGTATGACGAGGGGAGTGGCGTGCGGATAAACCGAGGCTGTCAGGCATGAGGGGGAGGTTGGAGGGGGTAATCGGCTCGCGCTATCAACACTCTGGCCGGCACCGCCCGCGCGCCAATCAGCTTATGGGACGGCCAGAGCAGACCACTCGTCAGACACCGCCGGCTTGCGGGCAGGCCGACCGCGTGTGTGCCGTGCCGTAACTGTGGCACTCGCACGATACTTTAGCCTTGTGCGCTTGCGCGTACTCGACTACATATCGTGGGCTGGGTCGTTACCACAACGCCGAACGTACAATAACGCCGAATACCATAACACCGAATGTCAAAATTGACCACAACGCCGACAGCTAGAAAACTGCTGTGTACCGCAACGCCGAATTACCACAACGCCGAAAAATGATTTTGCGGGAAAGGGGGGTCACAGGAGCAAAATGAAAAACAACAGAATGAATTTGTGTTCTAACCTTACCTAACGTAACCTTTGTGGCAGTCCTGCAATGACATTTTTCGGCGTTAATGTATTTCGGCGTTGTGGTACACAGCAATTTTCTAGCTGTCGGCGTTGTGGTCAATTTAGACATTCGGCGTTATTGTATGTTCGGCGTTGTGGTATTTCGGCGTTGTGGTGCGTCCCCTCGTGGGCTTAGTGGGAAAAAGTTGGTAAGTCCACTTTTTCTGTGAAAATGAGTTAACTTCACAGATGAAGTTGTAAGGGCAATATCTTCGCCAAGAAAACGTTTGGAAGTCCAAATAATGAATAATTGTAGACGTTTTATTCTAGCTTTATTTCGGCAAGTCCATTATAACGCTTTTCTAGACAAGCATAACTTGGTAAGTGAACTAACAGTATTTTTGTCCAGAAATTGGGCTTACCGACTTTTTCCACTAAGCCCACGATATGTTATTCACCCAGGTAGTTATACTTTCACAGAAACACATACAAAAATAGCAGTTTCATACAAACATAACTTAACACCAAAAGAAGTGAGCTACTGTTGTTTTTACTAACCTGTACTGAAATAATATCATAACACTAAATCTTGGTGGTTTATAATAGACCATACACGCGTACCGAGTATGAGCATAAAATATTTTCTTTGTGTATCAACCAGTCTTATATTAAGTAAATATACATGTTGGTAATGGAAAAGGAGGAACTTTATTTTTTTTTCGGGGGGAGGGGGGGGAGAGAGGATATGTTTATATTTATCCAGCCCACTCACATTATTATTTTAAAACTCAAACAACTGCCAAAGGGTGCACGGCAAACCACGAGGATTTCGGTCGTTTCGAAAAGGTGATCCGAGCAGTGACTCCATTAGTTCGGAATATCGGGACTCATTAACTGGCACGCGTTTGGCTCGTGGACATGGAAAATGCTTCTTGCGAAGCCGAAAACATAACTTTCAGGTACCGTTACCATGGTGCGACTTCCGAAAAAAGTTCATATAGGTAATTGTTCTTTTCATGGTCCAAAGACACAAAACGCATCAACTGAAATGTATGTATATATATATATATATATATATATATATATATATATATATATATATATATATATCACAATTTTGTGGACACGATAACTAAAACAAAATTTCACAAATCAAATCTAAACTGATACATAAAAAAATCTAGTATAGGAAAATCATAGGTCGAGTACGTTGATGGGCAATATCCGACCAAAGGGGTAGAAATGGGAAAGGTTTATTTGGAACACCAGAAAAAACGCTATAAATCCTATGATATAACGAATATCACATCCGGTTGAACGTATTATAACTCGCAGGCGTAATACCAAAAACTTGTGTCTAAATAAATTTTTGATAAGACCAACTATAACTGCAAGGGGTTGAAAAAACAAGGGTTGGAGGACAAAAAAATCATAACTTCTTTCGTAGGCACAAGATCGAAATCGCACGGATAGTGTGTTAATCTTATAATTTTTATCTAAAATTTTGTCACATAATTCTTGATTGGAAGAACCATTGCTGCAAGGGGTTTAAAAAATTAGGGGTAAAATTAAAAGAAAAATTATAACTCCCTTAGTAGGTACACTATCAAATCTTTTGTCAGAAATAATTTCTGATAGTACAAACCATTACTGAAAAGCGTTGAAAAAACCGGGGGTTGAAATAATAACATTAATACAATTTCCCTACCATGTACTCTATCGAAGTAAAGTTTATTTTTGTTTAATTTTTTTAAATATTGTTGATAAATTTTGTTAAAGTGAATTTTATATCACAAAACATTACTGCAAGGGGTGCAAATAACACGGGTAGAAAGATAACACGTCATTAATTTAGTTAATATACTATAAAATCCATAATAATTTATTGTAAAACTCCTAAACTTTATCGAAAACCTTTGGCTGGAATAATTCTTGATCAAACGAACTATTACCGTAAAAAAGGGGGGGTTGAAATAAAAAAAATTAAATATGTATTAGTATCAAATTCGTCGGAATTTATTAATAACCATCTTAATGATACCTTAGACATTAGTCAGATTTTTTAATATTATGACTACGTATTAAAATAGTAAAATAGTGTTTGGAGGTCAAAAATAATTGCATAACTATCTTGCTAGGCATAATATGATTCGTTAAGACATTCAATGCTAGATGCATTAATTTAAAAACATTCAAAATATTTTCGCTGCATGGTAAACGAGAAAATGTTAAATAGGTATTTTTTTTTACTGGCGAACTTAAGGATGTTATGTAGGCTACATTAAGTTCTTAAAATGTTTCAGGAGAGTTTATAGAAGTTCCCAAAATATTTACAGTAGAAATAGGTACTTCAAAATCTACCTACGCCCGTAGGCTGTGCCGAAAGGGATATCTTATTTTGAGAAGCTCGCGTTGTTTTGAAAATTCAAATGCTGCATTATTAACACACACGTGATGGATACAACAGACAAGCCCGCGTCTTCCGTGTTTTGTGCTTGTATGCACACGATATTCGGCATTCGCGTTTATAGCACAAAGTCATGTTGTGTTCTCTGCGGCCCATCTTCCGCGAGCGAATGAAATATGCAACACCCCCCGTTGCCACCCCAAGGGAATGCGTTCCACCCGCGCTGTGTACACCACCCAAGAGTCAGTCATCTTCTCTTCTTCCGTATAAAACATCAAGCCTTCCTGAACGCTCGAGATACCGGAGCTATATCCCAGCCACGCGTGTGCAAACTGCACCGCTCTACACACAGGCATGGCTGTAGTTTATTTATTTATTTATTTATTTATTTATTTATTTATCGTCTTTATTGGTGGCGAAGTTAAGGCGGTACGCCTTTTCTTACACTTAACCACTTTTCTGCAATTACATCAAATAGTGGAATGTTAAAAATTAAGCATGATACAAGCAGATGTTGACTAAATATTCAGAGAACAAATTAAAATTTTAACTTAATGTTCAAATATTAACTATTACAAGTAAAGACAAAAAAAATAAAATAAACCCACAGAAAACAAAGCCTAAAACAAAAATCAGCTGATGTTAAACAGATGGACCCAACGATGACACTAAACAAGTATTATGGACAACACCAAAGACGGAACACATTCAAACTTAAAATATATCAGACAGCACGAGAATCGCGTGGAAGGAATTTATTCACGAGAAGAAAAAAAAATAAAGTACAGACGAACGGAACACAGCGGGCTACAAACGACGAGACAGCTTCAATAACAGTAAATGCAAGACAAGACAGACAAAACCTTGGACAACACAAACGACGAATACAGTTGCGACGTTTCCGGGAACTGGCAGCTGTTCCCGTCGACAGGCACAGACTGATACCGGACACTGGGAAACACCGTGTTTCATTTATGACAGGGGCGCAACAACAAGGGGGGGGGGGGCAAGGGTATTTTGCCCCCCCCCCCTTTCTAGAAACCTTGAAGTGGGGGCAAACGGGGGCAAAGAAAGTGCTGTGTAATCAATTTTTAGATAATAAAACTGCTTAAATAGCACCATTTTCCACCTTGAAATACAAATTTTCCCGGGGGAGGACCCCCGGACCCCCCGCTTCAATAGAGGGGGGGGGGGGGGATCGATGATTCTTTATAAATAGGTATATTGCTCACCCCTTCAGAAATTTAATTGTTGCGCCCCTGATGTATGAATATAAATTTTTTTTTTTTTCCGTAACAAGAAACTGTAAGTCATCGAATCGGAGTCGCCCCACCGCACGAAATCATCTAAAGCGAAGAAGGTTTCGGGTTGATGCCAGCAGCGACTGGGGAAGCGACAATCTGTGGAACCGACGCCCGGTGCGTCTAAAGGGGGGGGGGGGGGGAAGAGTCTGGGGGCGTGAAAGGCGGGCCCCATCACCGAAATGAAAAGCGCGCGTCTTCCGACGACAGACGAGGGGGCTTCCCTGCCACTCCGGGGGCCCCGCCATCCGAGCCACAAAGCCCCGGCCCTGGGCGCATAAAAAGAGTCCTGGAGAGGCAAGCAGCGAGGATGGGAGTGTGGGGAAACAGTAACACATACATCAGCGAAGAGAGCAGTGTCGACGCGGAGGGGTGACCAAACACACGAGGCGCTCTCTTTGGCAGGCAGGGTCGGGTGGAAAAAAAAAAAAAAAAAAACACATGCAAGCGAGCGCACGTCGGGGGAAAAAAACCACCAGCGGTGCGCGCGAACACGATACAGATGTCGCATCTCTGCAGCCCAAGTTAAGAGGGGTAACGTACTCATTCGCCATGAGCTACAGCCGAGCTAGCTAACCCTGGCACGTTTTAATCCCCCCGCATTAGTGTGTTTTCTCTCTACGTTAAATGAAAATGTAGATGTTAGTTCGTACAAAGGCTTAAATCTCCGAAAGTTATATACCGATTGCTTTGAAATTCTGACACAATATTGCATTCAAATACGCGCGTGTTTTGCATACATATGTTATACCTGTGACAGGTAAAGATAAACTTAGAAATATAGATAGGTAAATAGTATATATAAATTAACGTTTGTTTTCTTCTTCTGTATATAGATATAAGAGAGTGGGATATATATATATATATATAGATAGATAGATGAACACATATATAGATAGGAAGATATTTTATACATAAAGTGAGATTTATAGATGGACATGTAGAGAAATAGAGATGTATAGAAATGTTTTGTATATTATATAAAAATTAATGTTTGTGTGTTAGTTTTTCTTTTTATGCGTTCGCTCATCGCTCTTCAGTTTGTGTTGAAATTTTGCACTCTTGACCTTCGAAACACCAGGAAAAATTACTTTAAAATGAGTTTTCGAGCAGAGATTTGAAGCATAATGTAATTATTATTTTTGATGGAATTTCGCCATTGCTTTGTTGATGCTTTCTTCGTCTCCATGGCAACGGCAATTGCATTTTTTTTTCATTCGAGGCGCGGCAGTGGTGTACCCACGAAAAAGAGCATGCATAATGAGCGGTGAGAGTGTGTTCTGCCTGCAAAATTCCGAAGCCAAGCGCAGGTACATCAGCTAGTAATATATAGTCAAATATTTCCCCGAATTGGTTTTTAGTTGGAATATGTTTAATACAGACTTTGTTCAAGTTAAATTTCAAGCAGCTGTTCGACAGTAAATAGTATAAACTCACATACTCCACAAATCTTTATGGCTTAATTAATTTATTTTTTCTCTTCATTCGTTGGATACGAACGAACAGATGTTACTTAAGGAAGAAATCACTCCTGGAATATACCGTATCACAGTTTAAGGAACCATCTCGAATCATTTCAGAAGATCGTGGAGATGTTTTCTGCCGAGACATCCTGTTCCTGGAAAACATGCCAATGGCCCATTATCTTGATCTAAATTTAAAACAAAAATCTCCCGAACACAAATTTGACACAAAACCACACAAGTGCAACCTACTGTAATAAAACACACGAGACCAACTGAGTGGAACCTGACGAAAACGCCCGTTTCAGCCGCTTCGATGAAGGTAGAAAGAAACAAACCTTCTTAGCGGGCCACTGGATGCAGATGAACATAATAAAAGTGTGTGTGCCACGGCTCTGAAACGGTATCAAAGCTACCCTGTGCAGCGCAAATTTTATTTTTGTTTTATCATTATGCAATTATGAAACCACAGGGGAGAGAAAGAGAGAGAGGGAAAGAAAGATGGAGAGGAAAAGGGAGAGAGAGGGATAGAGAGAGGGGGAGAGAGAGGGGGAGAGAGAGGGAAAGAGAGAGGGAAAGAGAGAGGGAAAGAGAGAGGGAATAAGAGAGAGGGAATAAGAGAGAGGGAATAAGAGAGAGGGAATAAGAGAGAGGGAATAAGAGAGAGGGAATAAGAGAGAGGGAATAAGAGAGAGGGAATAAGAGAGAGGGAATACGAGAGAGGGAATAAGAGAGAGGGAATAAGAGAGAGGGAATACGAGAGAGGGAATAAGAGAGAGGGAATAAGAGAGAGGGAATAAGAGAGAGGGAAAGAGAGGGTAAGAGAGAGGGAATAAGAGAGAGGGAATAAGAGAGAGGGAAAGAGAGAGGGAAAGAGAGAGGGAAAGAGAGAGGGAATAAGAGAGAGGGAAAGAGAGAGGGAAAGAGAGAGGGTAAGAGAGAGGGTAAGAGAGAGGGAAAGAGAGAGGGAAAGAGAGAGGGAAAGAGAGAGGGAAAGAGAGAGGGAATAAGAGAGAGGGAATAAGAGAGAGGGAAAGAGAGAGGGAAAGAGAGAGGGAAAGAGAGAGGGAAAGAGAGAGGGAAAGAGAGGGAAAGAGAGAGGGAAAGAGAGCGAGAGAGAGAGAGAGAGGGAAAGAGGCAGATGGAGAGAGATGGTGATACTGAGCGTTTACTCGCCAGTAGGAAAAAAACCCTGCGAGGCCGCAGGAGGTAAGTAGCTCGCGACGCACGAGAGAGGACGAGTTGTAACTCGACCGCGAAGAGAGGTCTTCGGGGATGGGTTTTACTTCCCTTCACGTCGTGGACGGACCCCGTCAGAACGACGGGAACAAGGTACGTTAAAGTTGGCCGCGACATCTGTCCCCGAGAACGGCCAGCCATGCTCGACGAGGCGGTCACGTGGTATACGCTGTAGTCACGAGGTCTTCTCGCAACACTTGGGCTCGAGTCTCAGAAGCGGGAACACTGGGAGCGATTATTAATACAGCCTTACATACTAAATCAAACAGTTTATTTCACTATAAAAAAAATTGTGCTTTCATAACCAAAACTTATGCACGTATTTCCTTTATTATTTTACAAGTAGTTTTTTGTCCAAAAATTGTTAAGTACTATTAATTTTTTTTTGTTATATGAAATAAAATAAATAATGGATACAATTTCTTTGGTATTATATTCGTGCAGCAGTAGTTACAGACTACTGCCATGTTTCATTTTATCTATTTCCCTTTTGAAAGTATAACTCCATACTTGATGTACGTATATATATATATATATATATATATATATATATATATATATATTATAATTATTTTTGTTAATGCTACACATAGTTATGCCACGCATGTTTGTATTTACTTTAAATTAAAATATAACAAAATAAATGTTGTTTACAGTTGGTTAACGTTTCTAATTTGTTTTTAAATATCCAGAACATTGGGAAGAACCCAAAATTGTGGCCTGCATCTTTGCTAAAGAGCTTAAATAGGTACTAATTAAGGTGGTAAATTCGCGTATTCACCGATAGGCAAATATTAATATATGGGTTTAAAAAACTCAACAAGCACTTCGTTTATATTACGATTTAGTTTAAATTGTATTAATGAGAAAAATATTTTATCTTTGCCTATCACTATAAATTGTGAAGTAAGTACTACATACAGCCGTTATTTTCATAGCAATATAGACGTATCAACTGAGTTCATCAGAACTATTTGCGACGCATTATGGAAGACTGAGCTTTGTTCAGAAGAAACTACAGATATTTTTTGCACTTGGAAAAACTTAAGATTCTGTCTGTTACAAAAACTATAGGGTACCTATAAACAGTTATGTCATGCCCCCCCCTTTTTTTTCAATAATACATTTTTAAATACCTAGATAAAGTTTACGCTATCAAAAAACAGTTATGATGGAATTTTTTTTTACGAAATCGTTAAAGCTTTTTCTAGAACGCTGTTCGTTTAGTAGCGAAATATAATAATACCTATATTTTAAACTTATACGAATTACACATTTAAAATATACCTTTTACAGCCTACCACAGCGCGCATAATTGCTTAGCACAGCGTATTTAAAATAATTAATTAATCATTATGAGTGTAAGCACACACAACCATGGCCTAAAAACCAACGATAATTAATTTTCCGTTGGACCGCCTGCATAGTTAATAACGAACATTAAATTTGCGGGTGATAAAATTAATTAATATGATGTGATAATATTCATTTGCACGCGGCTAGACATAAAAATTAAAAAAAAACTCTGCCAACACTTTTCGTCCCGTCTGTTTTTTTCCCCATACATCATACTTCATTTCCGATGTGTGTGTAAATGCACACACACACACACACACACACACATACACACAGATTAATTTAATTTAAAGCCATGCTATTTTTACGTTATGTTGTACAAATAACAATAGATGATGAGCTTTTAGTTATGAAAGTCATTAGCTATTAAAAATTTTTCTTATTCTATCGGATGACTCAGTGTGTGTAGTAACAGTTAAATTTAGTTATTTAAATCTAATATACTGCAGTAGTATTTAACAACTGATTGCGGCAGTAACTTCCCGTGACCATTGTTTCAATTTAGCTAATCAAAACTACATAATTATTTCATCCTTTATACTACCCAAATTTCCAAAAAAGTCCTTCAGAAGTGACCTTGGGGGGGCATTTTGCAGGCACGGTCGGTAATTATTAGATATTTGAAACATAGATGTAAACCTGGCGCTGCCGAATTCACCTTACAGACGACTCTCATCTTAATGCTTTCGAAAGGGTTTCCGCCCTGTCTCCACCGGGCCTGGGCGAAAAGGGCACGAGGTCTGTTTTCAGAGTGGTTCGGAACCTGGAGTAATCTGGGAAGCCCCTCAACCCCCCCCCCCCCCCTGGGGCCCTTCCCATCACGCTCTGCGCGAATCCGCGGGGCGGTGTAAACGCATTAAAACGAAAACTTAATTAATGGCCTGTCCAGAATGGACCACCTCTGCTGGTGAGTGTGTAATGTGTGCCCGAGACGTATAAATACCAAAATTGGACCACGTCGTGCAACAAGGCACCAACCCACACGAAACTGAAACCAGAGAAAAAATCGTGATAGTGTAAAAACCCCGTTGCAATGTCTCGTACAGCGGAATTAAAGCTCGCACTCTGACGCCATGTTGGTTATTTTCAACTTCCTGTCGTTTCTGCTTCTCCTCTCAATATATCACGAAGCCCCTCATTGCTATTTTCTAATGGTTCGTACCCTCTTGTGCAATCAAAAATTAAGGAGTTACATTTCATTTGATCATTAATTACATTTACTTCATAAGTTTAATGAAATACAGTAAAACACGCCTTTTTTAGTTTGAAGGTGAGATATAAAATACAAACAGCATAAACTAAGCAAGCGTAAAGTGTTATTTTTTGCCGAAGTCAAAAAAAAAAGAACACTAAAGTACTCACAATTATCCATTACTTACAAATAATCAGTCTTTATTAAAAATGATGATTGGTCAAATTTAACGACTTTTAAGGGCCTTTACCAATGAAAAACCAATTAAAGTTTTATAAGGAGGCGTACTAACCCTGTTGCGTTGAAACCTGTTGCGTTTCGTCTCAAATTTCCCCAACATACACGTATTTATTAAATTAACTAACTCTCGCCGCAGAAGTGCAAGTGGAACAAACATGTTGCCAAATGGCAATGCTGTCACACACAACTGTCTTCCTAATCGTTACGCTTTAAGCTTTCGTTCCGCCACGCATCGTTTACGTTACAACGACGCAATCGCGTCAAATTGCCCTACCGGATGTGTCCATATAAATCTGTAGTAAAATTTTCATGACTTTTTTCCCTGACTCTTACTGGCCAATATTTCCAATTTCATTGACCATATAAAGAAGTCCCAGTCACCAACACTCCCATAGCCAAGCCTTGCATACATCATAAAACACCATTCGGCAGAGGGAAAAGGGGGTTGGCAGGGCCGGTGCAAGGTAAATTGGCGCCCTAGGCGAAAAACCTTAATGCGCCCCCCCCCCCGGTCCCCCCCCCCCCGGCAGGAAACCCCAAAAAAATATTTTCCTTGCCTCAAAATACATCACGTAAGCCTAAGATTTTGTCAACAATCAAATGTCAGCAGGCTTGTGTTTTTTTTTTTTTTTTTGCTTTTTTAACTTATTACAAATCATAAACAGGTCACCGTGGACTTTAAATAATTACTTATATGAATATAAACATTCCAAACTGTTACAAAAATCCATTTTCATCTAGTTTCAATAATCGTTAAACATTTATTATATGAGCTGTTATGTGTCGTGCTGCGCCGCCCCCAGCTACTTGGCGCCCTAGGCGGTTGCCTAGTTCGCCTATATGGACGCGCCAGCCCTGTGGTTTGTGGAGGGGGGGGGGAGTGTTTATGCATTCATAGTTCTGGTGATGGCAGAATGGAACATGATATTTGTCCCACAAAAAAATCGAGGAATTACGAATTTCAAGTAAAACTCCCTGGGGCTTTTCCCTTCGTTCGACTTGCGGCGACATCTGAGGGCGGTTGGTCCCTTGTCGCGCGACACTCGTCCAGTTATTAACGACGGCGCGCTGTGCACACGCCAGACGCGCGTCAGTCGTAACTTACCCGAGAGTGTGGCTCTCCTCGCGACAGGAAGAGGGTCCAGTCGCGGGAAGCCTTCACTTCACAGACGAGAGAGCCACGCCCGAAGTTCCCCGAAGTTCATGCTCGCTTCTTTCCCCCCCGTTCTATCTCATTGTATAAACCGGTGTGGCATTCAATTTTGCGGTCGATTAGGATAGGTTAGCTACATTATAAATACTTTAAAACATTGTGGATGTTTGGTCATATTAGGTAAGTATAGCTACATTAAAAATACTGGTTGCTTAGCAAATAACTTTTTAATATGAAGCTATCCAGGGCTAGGAAACCGTTTACATGATTTCACAGTATCTTTAATGTAGCTATCCTAACCAAATCAACCGTCCACAATATTTTAAAGTATTTATAATGTAGCTAACCTAACCTAATTGACCATTAGTTATCATGAGTTACAATGAACAACAAAAAAAAAAAAAACCGAAGATGCACGATCGGGCGTTTAGCTCTCGCGTCTGTGAAAAGAAGGCTTCCTGTTTCTAAGTTATGACAGTTCTAAGTCGTGTGTTTCTAAGGTGTGTGTGGTTCCCACGTCCGTACTCGGCCACCCGCCGCCAGGGGCGCTCGCGTCGCCGGTCGAAACGAAGTCCAGCGCTGGACGGAAAAAAAAAAAACTTTAAAAGCGGACTTCACGTCCAAGTGCCCAACCCCCGCGCGGTACACTGTTGCAAATACCAGTGAGTTAAATTTACGGACTTTTCAAATACTAACTTCTTGGTTAATTACAAATAACTTAACCTTCGTGAAAACTACGCCGTGTTTCGACTTCGGAGTTGTATGTTTCGTTCTAAACAAAGGGAAACAAACATATTGATAAAATAAACGTCTTCTTACTGTAGGCTTGACCAGTTTAGGTTTATTTTTAAATTTTTGGATTCTCGGTAAATGTAATTTTAACTCATTGTCGTGTTAATTTAAGAAGAAAGTCGTACATACGCGCGTACCCCCAGCGTTCTTCGTAGACTGAATGAAGGTGAATTATTTTTTTTAACAGTGTAGACTCTTTTTCTGCCCCGACCAACTCTTCATCCGGACCATCATCTTTGTGTCCTGCGCCGTTCAATGCATGTCCATAGCACCTCGCATGTCTGTGCCGGAAAGTATTCAGGGCGAGATTTATTGCGAGGTGCAAGTGTGTTTGGCGACAATGACGGAGTTCGATGACTCCTGCGTGAGACCCGGCGAAGGCGGGATCGCCAACTGCTCGGGGACTAGAATGGCCGCTACAATCGCGCCGACGCCGACGCAGCAACAGCGGTATCTGGGGGGGGGGGGGGGGGCTCGGTCGGCAATCCCTTCTAAGATGCTCTGCCCTTCCACCAACACCCCCTCCCCCCCCCAGAGGGGGCCACCAGGGATGGAGGAGGAGGGGGGGGACAGTCCTACCACCTGCGGAACAACGAAGAGAAGGAGGTGGGGGGGGGGGGGGGGCAGAGAGAGGATTATACACGCTCCATCAAATTGATATTCTCCGGCCTGGCCGTCCCAATTTCCTGCGGGAGACGGAAGGCATAATCCGACAACTCCTCACCCCCCCCCCCCCCCCGCCGGGAAACCCTGGACTAAAATCTCCCCCGGGTATTACAGGCGAGCAGGCGTGTTGCCGCCGACTAGCCGACCAGTCTACGAGAAGCTCACAGAACCCGCACGATTCCAACTGCACGGACAATTTAACTTCTCCGCACTGTTCCGCTCGCCGCTTCCGCGGGAAGCAGTCGTGCGTTCTGATTTGATTTCACAAGGCTTAAAGGCGGTTTAATTGTAAATTTTTTTTTGCTCCTAATACTCCGTGTTTTTGCAACTAAATTCTAAATAATTCATTACATAATTTAATTGTTTAATAAACACGTCCTAATTTTTTTCCTTCTAATATCTCTCGTGTTTTTGCAACTAATTTTAAAAAATTTAGAACATCATTTAATTGTTTATAACAGGTATTTCCAAATAAACACGTCCTAAATTTTTTGCTTCTAATATTTCGCGTTTTTGCAACTAATTTCAAATAATTCATAACATTACTTAATTGTTTATAACAGGCTTTTTTTTGCTTCAAAATAAATACGCCCGAAATTTTTTGCTTCTAATATTACGAATTTTTTGCAACTAATGTTAAATAATTCATATCATTACTTAATTGTTTATAACAAGGCTTTTTTTTTTCAAAATAAATACGTCCTTATTTAATGGTTATTATCTACATGTAATGAAAACACAGTCTTGGATTAACCGTTCGTATACTGTAGCCTTTGTCTTGAATTAATTTATTTTTAGAATTTCATTCATAAATAAATAAAATTTAGGTTTCCCAATACCTGTGGTTTTGGCAAAACTTAATCTTTATTCATTTATGCATAATATAATATATACTAAAATAAAAGTGTTTGAAGACGAATGCGACATACGAAGAATTAATATCCAAATCTGTATAACACATGATTCCATGTTTCAGTACATGCTAGGACAAAAAAAAAATATATATTTGAGATAATAAAAACCATTAAATAGGAATGTGTTTATTAAAGAAACAATTAACAATTGGTTAACAATTAGTTATTGTGAGATTATGAATTTAACTCAAATAATGTGCAAATGAACCTAATATTAGAAGCAAAATAATTTACGATACTAACCCCTTAGCTCGGTCTCACACGAAATTTTGGACATTTCATTTTCTTGTCATTTTTATTATTAGAGGGCTTTCCCTTGAAGTTTCTCGCGCTAGCTCACTCGCTTTTTATGTTTCGTCTCAAATTTTCTCAACGAATATTTACTACGTGATATACAAAAGCGGAAAAACGTCACGCAATATGATTACTTGCGGGTTTTTTAACAGTGTAAAAATCGTAAGTATCCAGTTGGAAATTTTATGACCCAGCAACAAATGCAAGAAAACTCTCTTAAAAAATTCAAAGGGAAAATTCCGTGATTAATAGCCAAAAAGAAAAATAATAAAATGATCAACTCTGTGTGTGTTAAGCCATCAATAATCACATTAATGCGCACAATTCAACACACACTAAACTATCACTATGAAGGGTTTACGCCAGATACTATAGACTACTAAATAATGACACCACTTCATTACAGTAACGAGATAATCCATCTGCCAAGTAATTAGAAAATTACACAGGTTTTCGAACCTATTTAATAATTAAAAAGCTAAAATAAGTTTCCTGATTTCATAGTTATGTTAATTACTTTTACCTTATTACAAGAACTACATGACCTATATTTATGGTACGAAACGCCGATTTTGAGACGTCCTTAAGTAACTGTTTTCATAGTAACTAAATACCCCTCCGTAGGTCCGTAACTGGACGTCTAATCAGTAGAGACCTGCAAAATTCGCGGTTTCTATGACCTTCAGGATAGACTGCACATACCCCTGTACACTCGGGCAAATAACGCAAGTTCATTGGCTGCCGACTTGTAAGTCGTCTCAGCTGGTTTGTCTGTGATTCGATCCTTCTTTGGTTTAGGGTTTATAACTGGTTGAGATTCGTCCAGATGAACAGTAAGCCAATAGCAAAATTATCTAAGAGGTATATGTGTTTGAATGCTAGCCTATCACCGAATGAATCCGCGAATTTTGCATCTCTCTACAATCAGAAACGAATTCTGAAAATCCGTAATACATACTTGGCAGTACTGCAAAGGAAGGTACCTCCAAGATTATATTGTACTCATAACTATTCAGCTCATACATTCGAGTCGTGGAGTTAAGTCGTGATGATAACTTCTGCACCGGCAATTATTTTTTATGAAGTCTAAATAATTGCTACAATTGCACAGCACGAAGCACAATAATGTAAATTGTTTTTTGTTTTTTTATAAACACTTAGTATCTCTCCCACAATTGTTTAGGGAAAATGGTTACATTATTAGGAAATTAATGTAACATATTTTTCGCCTGGTGAAATTTCCATACAACATAAAATATTCCTCGTGGTTTTCTACGTAGCTTAGAGTACGAAGTTTGCGGAAATGACTACGGCGCATTTAGCGAAAGTATCCCGTATCACCAGCAAATAATGTAAGCGCCAACTCGGGTTAGTAACGAAATAGATTGGCTGTCATTTGCGTAGCAAAAGTACCATCAATTATGGGCGATTCTGTAAATACAACACACACACACGCCTCTACTTAAAGTCATAATACGTATGGATTCGTGCGCAATTTTAAGTAATGTATTACTCAAAAACTGTATTCTGCTTTCTATTCCACCGGAAAGTTTGCACGTGATATGCCCATCAGAGTAAATTAAAAAAATCCTTATAGGCCTACTCAAAATTATTTTGCTATAACTTAGTTTTGGTATTATTTACATGGATAGCAAAATAAAAAAATAGGTTTTCTGTAAAGTCGGTTTACGGACGATAGTTTAACGTGACGTCATAACAAAACATTGATGAAATGATTGCATACTTTTATGAATAAAATTGATTAATTTTTATTTTAATAATAAAAGAATAAATACTTGAAATTATACTAGTAATCATATTTTTAAAATGCAAGAATAATAATAATTTATTGCCAAAATTGTTGTAATAAGCAATGAAAACCACATTAACTTTTCACTTCACTTTATAAACTGTCGAGTGGAAAAGAGAGATGCGGCGCAAGCGTACAATGAGTGTAACGGGACACAGCGTAACGCAACAATGTGAGTAACGGGACACAGCGTAACGGAACAATGTGCGTAACGGGACACTTTTTCGTGCGTGCAGCCGGCGTTCATTGATTTATTAGACGTTGCCACGTCAAAAAAAGGGTAAATATATTGTCCAAATTCTTTAAGTTGTTTGAATATGGCGTTAGTAAGAGTCTCTAAGACGCCAGCAAGCAGAAATGGTATTATCTCACGGATGGCTGCACCGGTCTACGAACACCCACCTAAAGTGTCTCAAGATAGGTCACATTCCCGCCTATTAAAAAAAAAAAAAAAAAAAAAAAAAAAAAAAAAAAAAAAAATTCTAAATTTTACAAGCTGAGGTCTAACATGGAACGACTGGGATAGAAAAGGAGAGAGAGAGCAAAGAGATTATCTACATATAAACGCGAAATATATGAAATGAAAAGTCGCCATATTGTTTTAATCATTGTTTATGCGGTACCAATTTTTTTTTCGTTTAGTATTGAATACATTCCTACGCTAAAACATAAATTTTACCCATTAACATAATTTTAAAGCCGTGGTCACACCGAAGATATCATCATCAGGTATTTCATTAAATTCTGCACTAAAAGACAGAAAGTTAATTAGGCCTAAAATATTTTTTTAATCCCAGACGGTGTCTTTTTACGTTTATATACCTCCTACTTAACGATAAAATAAATAGTATTTATACATATATATGTGTATGTGTTTCTTTTCTCAAAAAAAAAAAGATTGCATGTTAGCATAAATGTAACTGTTCCAGCCGTGTATCTGCTTGACTGTACTACGTCTTCTTGGATGCGTATCGCTCCTATGCAGGCTTTACTTCGGTTTCTCTCTCATCTCCTCCCCCCTCCCCTAAAACCTCCTCCCTTTGCCCTTAACCGAACCCCGGCAGTTTGCAACTAAAGCGGTTTCTTATTCGGAGACGGTACTGTGAGAGAGAAGGAGGTAGAGGGGGTAAAGAAAAAGCACGAGGGGGGTGAAGGGGGGGGGGGGGCAGATTCAATCATAACTCGGCGACGGGGGTTGGCGGTGCCGGAATAATCCCTCGCCGAATTCCCCTCTGGAACCTCATAAAGAGAAGTTTCCGAAACGCCCGCGCGAAAGAGTTGTCGTCGGGCGAGGCTCGGCCAGAGTTTTGCAAGGGGGGAGAGATATAGAGGAGAGAGAAGAGAGAAAAGAGAGATGGAGAGATCGAATTTACGTATTCCAATTTCAGCGCCCTCGAGCCGTACACATCTGAAGAAGGGGGGAGAGAGGGGTGGAAACTTTTGACCTGAAGTGGTAATAATGGGGCTCTGTTCGCCGTGATGCACGATGTAGAGGAACGAACGAGAGAGAGAGAGAGAGAGAGAGAGAGAGAGAGAGAGAGAGAGAGAGAGAGAGAGATACACGGGCCGGTACACAACGGCCAGCGATGCGCCGTGGAGAGAGCTCTGGGCTCGCATCGAACGGGCAGTATACATGTGAGATAAAACACACACTCCGCTGACGCACTCCACGTGAAAACACAACTAAAGAGAGATCTGCTATATGAATGTTTTTCGCGTGTTTACACACCAAACATCAAAACACAAAAAAAAATAAAAAATCACATGGCAAAGTATTAAACTATATGCAATATTGTTGACATAATTTTATTTTTACGACGCAACAGTGGGTAATTAATAAACAAAAAAAAATATTTTCCAGAAGTCAGAAACGCTATTTATCTTTTTAATTTCAGGATCCCGACAAAAAATACTTTGATCAAACACAACCCCCCCCCCCCTTCTTAATATCCAAATATTTAAGGTAAATAATTGGTATGAACGGAAATCCTACAGCAAATAAAATATTTGCATAAACATATATATGGCACGTAAATGAAATTCAGTTTTGTAGTATAGGAATTAAATATTGTCAGAAAATGTAGTTTTTTTTTAGTTTTTATCAGATACTCATCATCCTAACCAAAACGTTTGGAATTTGAAACTGACACTCACGCAGAAACTCCGATAAAAAAAAAATTATACCAAATTCTTTGCTTTCAAAAATTGTACTTATTTTGTTGGACAGAAAGATAAATCTGCGGGTTAAAAGGTAATCAATAACGAGCATTTAAAGAGCGCAGGATTAGTACAATGCTTTCTAAAGAACGTTGTTGCCGACTCGGAGCTTATCCAATGGCTGGGGGGTTAGGCGCGAACCATCGCCATGTAAACGTGAATTTGCGTGTTGTTTTTTTTTTTTTTTTTTTTGGAGCAGCCCACGTGTTGCCCCGAACGGATTCAAACAATTTGTCAAAGTGAAGCTCCGACTTCTAATTTAAAAATAACAAAACGTTTGACGTGAAAAATATATTCGCCATTCATCAGCGTATTTCAATCGGAACTAGACATTCTCAAATGATAATTCATCCCCTGAAAAAAAAAAAACTCTAAACAAACTTAAAACATCTGAAAATCAATCTGTGTTGGATTCAAGGTCTGTAAATTGGTCGCGTAAGGTGACAAATAAAAGGAAGTACCAATAAATAAATATTAAGAGACACAAGTATTTACGTAAATCGAATTTAAAAAAAATTACGATCATGCTGATAATCAATATGATCCTAGCGTGCTAAAATACGACCAAAAATTTCAAAAGCGTGCAAACAATTTACTTGAAATAAAACACCCGTTAAATTAAACCCTACTACAGGTAGGTGCTAATTAAGTACAAAGTTTGCCAAGAGCGCGCTCATTATGATAGGCCCTTGTAAACCTCATAAAACGGAAGGCTTTTTTTTTTTTTTTTAAATAAATGCTGCCACTAATTTGTATGAGCCAAAGGATCTCTGGCTTCTCATCTCTTTACATCAATGATTTAATATTTTTAAAATACAAAATAAAAAAATTGAAAAGTAATGAGATATTAAAAAAAAATAAAGTGTTAAAATTCTGAATATAGCCACAAGAATAAACTAGCTTAAGCACATGCGAAAGCACATCATTAAAACTGACTAAATGATTTAGCTAAATAAAAGCTTTATTTAATATAAACTATATTTAAAGAATGCATAAATGAAAACATGCTTTCAGATTACACCCAGTATTGCTTAAAAACGAAGAAGTAAAACGTTTTGATGAAATAGAGTTGAATTCTTTCGCACACATAATTTTTAGTTGCAATTGCAACACGTTTAAAAAAAATTGAAGGACGAAATACGGCATTTAAATTAATCTTAATTAAATAGACTCAAGTAATTCGCGCTATAATTTTGAATTCAGGAAAAACCAAACTATGCTCAATTTGCAAACGGCGCAGTGTTCCATACCAACTTCAGCGTCTATTCTGAATTTTTTTTAAAAAACTAATTAAACGTTTGGTGGAAATTAATTACTTACGTGGGTTTCGTAAAGTGGATTCCGATGAAGAAAGCAGACACCCTGGAGTAAAATATTTCACTAGCTACAGTAAAGATTTAACACTGTTCTAGATCGCCACTTTTAATTCCCTATTCCCAGTTTAATATTGGTTCAAGGAAGATAATTTACTGCACGGTCATTTCATTTCCACCAGAATTCCAACGGCAAAAAAATTAACTTTTTCCTCTTCCTTGGTCGAAAAGTTGGCAACTTTTCTACACCGAGGACTTATATTTATAATCTAGTACTGTCCGCGGAAGAAAAAAAACTTTCCACGTGTCTATAACCGAATTGCTATTTCATCAGAATCGTGATGTACATATAACGGGTAAGGGCAGGTGAAAAAAAAATGTTTGTACAGTTTGCTTTTGTCTAGCAAATAAAATGTCTATCAGGTACGCTTACAGATATCTGGAATCTCAAAACTAATATGTCCTACGGAAAAATAAACGACTAATACCTAATACCTAATACACGCTTTCCGAATGACTTCCTTCCAAAACACAAATTCATTTTTACAGTGGAACGAATGAAATCTGACCACTGTTTTTTTTAAGGCCCCAGAAATCGCCCCATTGCAGATACATGCCAGGGCTCATGGTGCCATTACGAATATGCAATTAAAATGTTTGAATATATATTTGAATACACGCGTGAAATATCCTCGCAGTCGTCGTTCGGACCAGTGACGGATGTGGGTGGGAGGAGAATGATTAACGAGTATACATCGCCCCTCTGAAGTTACAAAAACATATGCGAGATAGCAGTGAAGGTAGTGTGTTATTATGCGTAATGCAACGTGAACTGTTACAACATCTGTAATCACAAACCCCAAAGGCAGTGAAGCATTCTGAGAATGATAATACAATTATCCAAA
This sequence comes from Bacillus rossius redtenbacheri, assembly GCF_032445375.1. Classification (NCBI taxonomy): domain Eukaryota; kingdom Metazoa; phylum Arthropoda; class Insecta; order Phasmatodea; family Bacillidae; genus Bacillus; species Bacillus rossius. The sequence continues at coordinate 11,755,141 of NC_086342.1, read as the reverse complement.
CTCCTTGTGGTTGTTATCCAAATTCCTTGTGGTTGACGTCAATTTTTAGAATACAATTTTGTTTTTAAATCGCCTCCCAAAATAAGTTCTCATATATGCTACTGACTCGGACCAAAGTGTGTTTCAGCGCAAGAAACTGAAGCGTTTTTGTGAATATCGAAATCTCGGATTTAATGGTGCCCGCCTGGTCAGGGGCGTAACTGTGTTAATGAGGCGGGATGATAAGCTCGACGCTCGCTGTTGCTTCTGGCACGGTATCGCCTCTCAACTGGCGCGCAGTCTTCTCGTCCTGCACAGAACCACTATGAAATAAGAGCAGTAACCTTAACATTATATGGCGGAGAAACGAAGATAAAAGGTGTAATGCAAGGCCCTTGAGGGCTTTCAAGAATTTTTACAGGAATTTAATGTCCAAATATTATTCCTGAAAAGAAGCTGTTTGGCCCGTTTCACACTCCTAAAAATACAGTTTACAAACGAGCTACGGAAACAGAACTGCCCAGAGATCTGCAAAATTCGCGGACTCAGTGACCTCCAGGATAGACTCTACTACACTTTGCACACTCGGGCAAATGCCACCTGTTCATTGGCTGATGACTTGTGAGTCGTCTCGACCGAGTGTCTGTGATTCGACACTTCTTTGAGCGAGGGTCTCTAATTGGCTCTCATTACTCCAGATTAACAGTGAACCAATGGTAGAAGCAGCGCTAAGGTATAATTATTTGTATTGTTGCTTTTACGAAATGAATCCGCGAATTTTGCAGGTCTCTAGCCATCATTCTTAAATCCCCCCCCCCCCCCAACATACCCAGGTACCACTCTGATACCTCGAGCAGTTTTCAAATTGTTGGTTCCAACTAAAGCTCTGAGCACTGTCTTGACAACGGACGCAGAGTAGTGGCAGAATGCAAGAGGCAGCGGGAAACTGAAGTACCCCGAGAAGAGTTACAGGCTACTGCAGAGGTCACAACGTTCCTCAGTTGCGAAGATCAGAGTCTGAACCAACGAGGAATCAGAAACAAGTCCGCCTTGGATGGAGAAGAACGTCACCACTCACTCACCCCAGCTACAGTAACTTTGGTTCAGAGGATTCTTGTTATGGCCGTAACTATCTGAAATATATTTATTTTATAATACTGTTTTTTTTTTTTCAAAGAGGGAAGTCTGGGTGTGCTCACACAAATTTATATATATTTTTAAAAAATTTAACTTATTTTGCAATTTTATGCAAGCAATAGATGAAGTCCAGCCTCCATTGTTGGCCTCGTTCTCTCAACTTTCTTTATTTTAAAAAAGAACCTCGCGTACGCCATTGTACAGTCTGTGACTGCACTAAAACACCATCTGAAAAAATAAAAGTTTCAGCAGTCTGGCTGAGGGGACAGGCTGGAGCAAGACATTTTACCCTAAAAAATTAGTGTCGCTGGAGGGATCTCCGCGACTTTCCCCCCCCCCCCCCCCCCCAGGATTTCGAGTAAAAATCCCCTGATTTTGCCCGATAAGTTCCAACTTCTCAGACTTTGCCATGACTTTCTAGATTGTGGACACCTTGGAAGTGGAGTGGGGGTAGTGGTGTTCTGTCGTCTCGAGACTCGTGCAATCTGCCGTCGTCGACTTCGCAGACGAGAGGAGTTGTTACCACGTGCGGGCAGCGCCACTTCGGCGCCTGAGGTACTACCACTCACCTTCGCCCCCCCCCCCCCCCCCCGACAAAAGCCCGCGCCCACGAGAAAAGGGCCGAACAAAAGGGGCCGAGAGGGGGGCGAACCAACGTCGGCGGTCCTATTACCGGGCCATTGTCGGCGGAAACGTCTTTTGTCGCACCAACCTCGCGAACCGGGTCGCCGACATTTGGAACAAGCTGTCGAAAAAGCGACTAGACTCGTGCATGCCACGACGAAGATTTTTTTTTTCAAAGGCTTGCGTTACGTTACAACTTATTTCTGACCACTTACGTGAAACAGTAGACCTATTTTAACTTCTTGAATCTCAAAAAACTTTACTTCATTTTTAATTGCCCGGTATGTGTTGCAATGCCTCAATGAATTATTATTATTATTTTTAGTTTGTTTGAATTAAGTAGACACATACAAAGCATCTCTCTATTTCTATGTATATAATATATCTCTATGTCTATAAATATATAACTACCTATATATCTATATCTCTCTCTATTCTTTATATGCCACTCTATAGCAATAAAAATATTTTAAAAATCTATGTTTTAAGTATCTTTTTACCTGACACAAAAAACAAAGCGCGTATTCGAATACGTTATGTAAAAATTTCAAAGCAATAGGTGAAGAACTTTCGGAGATTTAAGATTTTGAACGAATCTTTACATTGTTAATTTTTTTTGTTAACTGTTCATATGTACCACATTTTTAACGTTATGGGGGGCGTACAAATGAAGGGGGGAAAACTGGGCTGCGCAACCGTTAAAATTCAACACTAATTAGTAGAGACTGGAAAATTTCGCGAGTTCGATGACCTCTAGGATAGACACCACAATCCCCTACACACTCAGGCAAATGCCATCTGCTCATTGGCTACTGACTCGTAACACCTGTCAACTGGGACGCATGCGATTCGATACTTTTTTGGTTGAAGGTTTTTCATTGGCTCAAAGTACTTCATATAAAATGTGAGTCAATCACAGAAGCAATATAAAAATACAGTTGGTTGGATTATAGCATATCATGAAATGAACCCGCGAATTTTTCCGGTCTCTACTAATTAGTAGAGACCGGAAAAATTCGCGAATTAATTTCGCGATAGGCTAAAATACAAATCGTTATACCTCAGTGCTGCCTCAAATATTGGCTCACAACTCACCTAGATGACTCTGGACCAATGAGAAACACCCAACCAAAGCTTTATCGAATCACAGGCTGCTACGCTGGAACGTCTCACAAGACAGCAGCCAATCAGTGGGTGGCATTTGACCGAGTGTACGTAGAGCTATGGGGTTCATCCTACAGGTCATTGAACCCGCTAATTTTTCCGGTCACTACTAATTAGCTATTTCCACGATGTTTCTCAATTTATTTCAGATAATTTTTTTCTTTTTTTTTAGCTTCACTTGCTCTCGCTCAGTCACCGCTGATCGGAAAGTGGTGTCGAGCATGTGAGGGAATGCTTGTGTGCTGGTCTCAAAACTCGCAGCTCACTGAGGTCGCCTGAGCTTTCCTTCGGTCCACCAGTCACCAGGAACCCTTCAAGGAGTTTAACCTCCCCAACAGACATTTCCGTTTGCAAATCCGCGTAACTCTATTTTTCTCCTCGATATTACCTATGGTGTGGGCATACTAAGAGCTTTGCATCTTATTATTCTTTTTCTATTTCTTGCATCCATTTAATTTTTCATAACAATAATAATATTAATGCCAGTAATCTACTGGGGAAGAGTTTCATTACTGTATTATATTTTTTTATACTGTAAATTATATTGTAAACTTATACACTCTATACTCCCACACTAAATTTTTGTAAACTGTAAAAAATCTCAATTATCACCTCCGTGCGTGAAGTTTCGTTTTCTAAGGCGCGTGGCTGCCAACAAAAAAAAAATAACAAAATTCAAAATTCCTTGAAAAAAAGATCCGGGCGTTCCCTGGAGCTGGACACAGGGAAATGGCAACAATGTTAAGGGGGTGCACACGCGCGCCGCGTGCTAGCCGGGCGAGGGGAGGGGAGGAGGAATGAAGACCGAAGAGCCAATCTCGGCGAGGCGCGAGGCACCGCGGGGATATCAAAGCCTTTTTCCCCACCGCACACAAAAACAACTCCGCCATCCAAAGAGATATTTTTTTCCCTTTTTTTTCCTTGTCGCCAGCGGGCAAGCGGGTTGTTTGGGTTATGGTGAGGGGGGTGGGAGGGGAACTGCAAGGAAGGGCGAAACTGCAAAGTGTTTTTGATGTCCTTGCCGAGGACTAAACCGTGGAAACACACGAACCCGTGCAAAGACGGGTTATGTCCCAGAGGGAAATATCGAGGGCTGCGGGAACGTCAAAAGAAGCGGGGGAAACTTGTTATCCGATCCCCACTGCATATCCGCGCCGGCCAGGAAAACGTGCACATTGTCACACCGTACGTACAAAGAATACCTTACTAAATTGTGATAAAATAGAAGCATTACTTCAGGAAATTTAGTGTTCGGGTATGGTAATCACAAGCCTGAAAAAAAAATTCAATAATGCCATTACGGCAAACACGAAGCTGAAATATTTTTTTTTGTTCATTACTGTTTGTTATGAAATTATTTTCATCATCTGGAACTAACTCGCATTGCTGAAATTTGTTCATTATTGTTTGTTATGAAGTTATTTTCATCATTTTGAAATGACTCCCTCGCATTTTTTGTTGTTCGGGTCACAAACTCTCTCACCAGATATTTACAAAATGTCAATTTCGAGCTGCAAAAAGGTCAAGATACTATGTACATTTTTTTGCGCAAAATTCACTTTCAAAAATAAACTTGACCACCGTTTGACGTTCTTTCTACTGGCACACAACACGAAGATCTGCGGTAAGTCAGTAAATACGTGAAGCACTATTTAAAAATCTTTAAACTGCTGTCGTGAAAAATGTGGTTTTTGTGACATTGTGACACACCTGCGCCATTTTTACACCATTCAGATAATATTAATAAATAAAATACTTATTAAGAATATTTTGGCAAAATATAATATGATGAAAATGAAATAAATTGGCGTATGAAAAACTTATTGAGCTGTAGAAGATCTTTGGTACTCGTGGAACAAGACTTTATTAAAAATAATAAAAAAATAGTTACATTATACAGGTATTTTGACGAGCACATAATCTTGTAAGAAGGTCTCTATTTAGACGAGCACATAATCTTGTAAGAAGGTCTCTGTCAGCTCCTGATTAATGTTTGCTATTTTTTTTAATAATGACTCTGAACAAATCAGATAAAGAAAACATAAACGCACTGCAGTGTGAAGAAAAGATATAAAAGAACAAACACGGAAAAAAAAAAAATACTTACAGAATCCTTTGTGAATTCCCTTATGGAAGTTCCGCAGCTCCGTTAACGTTTGTTTTTACGAAAGAAAAAAAAAAGGAACGAAAAAAGTACGGTTTTAGTGTAGAAACTTAGTATCTAACCACGACATATGAGAACGCAAAGTAAACTTGTATTAGCTGAAGAAACTCTCTTGCCCAGTGCTGTACCGAGGGAGATGCAAGTATTCAACTCCTGCGATATAAAAATAAAACACGTCAGGTCAACTGAATGTAGACGCAAATAGAAAAATGCTGCACGTACGAAATAGGGCGCCCTCTGACATCAATTCTCTTTAGGAGAGATGTTTTTTTTTTTGTAATAGCTTGAAAATACATTGAGTTCGCTGTTTCTACAACAGCTATGATCGATGTTAACTCTTGTTTACTGTCGATACACGCCCATAATGTATTAAAACTACGCACTAATAATATTAAGACTGCTCCAAAAAAAACAAACAGTTAATCTTAATGTCTTAAAATTCAAAGATTTAAAATATTTGTTTCTTTCTCAAGTGCCTAAATCCCAATGATTTTATCAGTGATTTCAACTCAAATTTCCAGTGAATTTCGCTACCTTCGGCGTGGATTCCCAGGCAATCCAAATTGGCAATCATGAACTGCGAGATAACATAATTTTTTTTTTCAAAATGGCCGGCACACTCCTACCCCGCAGTGGACGGCGCCGTCAGATGCACGTCAGCTTGCGACTTGAGTTCTGGGTTCGAGTCAAGGGCGGGACGTGGTGTGAATTCGTTAAGCGTCCAAATAACTCCCAACGCTTTATCACCGTGACATGAGTTTGCCGAAATAAAACTAACAACGTCACAAATTAGTCGTCAAAGCAGTGACCATTGGCACGTTGGAAATACACAATGAACAAAGTGTTAAATCGTTTTAAGTAAGATGTTTAAAACTAAATAAAATTATAAATTATTGTGTGAGGTAGTGAATAAAAATCACAAAACCGCACTTTACAGTAAATACAATTAAAAACTTTTATCATTTTAAACAATTACTGTTTAAATATATCAATTAACTAACAGTAAACGTTACTATTTTGAATACATCAATTTTAAATATATACATTTAACGGTTTGAATACATTTAATTTCTGTAATTCATAGTTTAATATCGTGAGAAATAAAAAAAATGGAAATAAAAAAAGTGAGTATCAAACCCGCGCCACGCCTCTGACTTCAAAATTCTCTAAAACATATTCCTCGAACATCACTTCAACTTAAAAAATTCGGAAAACATTTAAGGCATTAGTGCAGATTAGGAATTTACCAAGCACCCAAAAGAATGAATATATATATATATATATATATATATATATATATAGTAATCTGGGAAGAAAAAAAAATGAGACGGACTAATATAATATTTTATAAGAAGCTCACGTTTAACGCAATGTTAGTGATGGGTTAAACTACTACTAGCGCCGTTAGTTCGCAGGCCGCCGCGAGCTTCACTGAGCCGACGAGACACACCAAGGCAAAGGCTAGGAAAACTAATCGATGGAGACTTTCATTGGCTGTGTTCGCTTAGGAACGATGCTGTCAATGAAGTGAACAATCTAATCCTATAAAAAGGTTTCCGGCCAAATAAAAAAGTACAAGTCTGTTGTCTTAAATATATCTAATATTCAATGTGTGTTTTTTTTTTTTTTTTAGTTAAAAGTATCGGAATAGTTCACAAAAATGTCTGACAGTGGTGCAATATCAGCAATATCCTAAAGTTGTCGCGAGCGAAGCCATGGTTATAAGACAGTTTCATAATAATTTTAATTATATAATAACTTTCCGCCCTCAAACGGGTCCGAACCGAGGAATACGAACACAATGAAGTATTTTAATTAAAAAATAAACCTGCGGACAATATGTCGGTCATGGCGTCATCACAAGATTATCCAATACGGCGGCCGTGACGTCACAGATCCAAGATGGCGGACCGACACCTCAAACTGGAGCCTGTGTCAAGACCTAACCACGATATACTTTTTTTTTATTCATCAAATTTATAAATTGGTATTTCTTAAGCCCCGTGTCCTAATAGGAGACGGACGGCCTAGCGTCCTCCAGAACGACAACTAAACTCAAACGGGGCGTAAACATTCAAATATTTCGCTTTCTGCTCCAGCGTTTTCACGCGATTTTTTTTTTTTTTAACGCGTCGACAGGCGATGGCGCAACACGTCCGAAAAATTTCCCCCCCCCCCCTTCTTCCCCCGCGAGCGGACAAACGAGCGAGAACGCTGGTATCGACACGAGCGACGCTCGCCGGTGCGACCTATCGACAGGTTTATCGAATTTACGGGAAGCTGAAGGATGATGGGAGGGAGGGAGGGAAAAAACCCATAATTCACTGAACCAGCGTCAGACGCGCCCGAACAACCCGCGTTCGTGCATCTTTTTTTTTTTTTTTTTTTTTTTTTAAAGTGCAACTTCTATCCGTACAGCCGGCAGGATTAGTCGAGTCGGGAACTCATCAGAGCGTTAACTCAGGAGCGTGACGAGCAGGAATAATGAGCGTCTCACTGCTCACTCAACGGGAGATCGTAAGTGAAGAGTCGACACAGTTACACACATTTCGTTATGCGATGACACATGGGAAGCCTACGATTCACTCATCCTTCTGGACATACCCGAATACTCACGTTTGCAAGCCTTCTTTCAACAGACGAGAGAGCCAAACGAACGATCGTGCATCTTCGTTTTTTTTTTTTTTTTTTTTGTTCATTGTAAATAAATATACAACTCATGATAACTAATGGTCAATTAGGTTAGGTTAGCTACATTATAAATACTTTAAAACATTGTGGACGGTTGATTTGGTTAGGATAGCTACATTAAAAATACTGTGAAATCATGTAGGCTAAACAGTTTCCTAGCGCTGGATAGCTACATATTAAAAAGTTATTTACTAAGCAACCATAAAATGATTTTACAGTATTTTTAATGCAGCTATATTTACCTAATATAACCAACCATCCACAATGTTTTAAAGTATTTATAATTATCTACTTCCTGCTAATTTTAAGAATGACATCTTATAAGTTAAACCCGCGCATTTGGAGAATAAATGCCCGCGAATTTTTTTTTTCCCCAAATAAATACACTTGTTGTGGTACGGAAAAAAAGCGAGCATGAACTTGGGGTACATCGGGTTTGTCTCTCTCGTCTGTGAAAAGAAGGCTTGCCAACGTGAGTATTCGGGTATGTCCAGAAGGATGAGTGAATCGTAGGCTTCCCATGACACATTCAACTAAAGCTGGGTTCACAGTTAAAGAAAACAACATAATCGAGCGCACAGCAGAACAAGCACACGACCCGGTGCGAAGTCGGTTCACAATTGAAATCTTACCTTTGATTTCAGCCAATGAAATTTTGCAATGTATCTGACATATGTTGGCAGTGTTAGTAATTAATAGAGACCGGGAAAATTCGCGAATTCATTTCGCGATAGGCTAAAATACAAATAGTATACCTCAGTGCTGCCTCTGCTAATGGCTCATAACTCACCTGAATGACTCTGGGCCAATGAGAAAAACAGCTTTATCGAATCACGTGCTGCTACGTTGAGACGTCTCACAAGACAGCAGCCAATGAGTGGGTGACATTTGACCGAGTGTACGTAGAACTATGGAGTTCATCCTGCAGGTCATTGAACCCGCGAATTTTTCCTGTCCCTAGTAATTAACTATAAACGACCACATCTGACCAGCTATTTGTGAACACAATTTTTCAGCATTTAAATCAATTTGGGTTATTTAAAATTTATAGTTTACCATTCTACTAACGAAGCATTATTTTTTTTTTATTTACATGAATTGCTAGTGATTTTTATTGAGTATAGCAATGATTAATTTTTAAAGCAGAAACTACGCACACCTAAGAATTGTAATATATCGAGAATTTCTTGGCACAAACTGTTCTCTAGTCCCGCCAAAAATTGCATCTTTAGCTTTTCCGTTTCATCTTTCAAATGGATTGTTTAACGTTTTGTTTTATCGTTAAAAGTGGATTATTTTAGTGTGAATTTTCTCTTCTAATGATCGCGTGGCGGCAACGTAGGTACGTATGGTTACGTGTGTTACATCAATAAAATTCTAGCAATTTGAATTTTTATAGTAAGTTTTCAGTAGACAAAGTGATCGCAACTAATATTAAAATTGATTAGGTAGGACCTTAGAAATAAAAAATAATAATATAAAGAGATGAAAACTCACACAATATTTTAATTAATTTATTAATTTATTTATTTAACCAGCGAGCGGTGAACTTCGGGTATGACGTCGCTGATCGGGGGTTTGTGAAACTTCAGTCTTCCCAGGGGTCTACGTTGCAGAGGAGGTGGAGGGAAAATGAGAGATTACAACGATGACCATGACGCTTTACAGAATACCATACACTTAATCGCGGCCACCACAAAATGTAAAGAGCTGAGAAACCAATGCCCACATCATATTCATGTTATCGCTTCTTCTCTCCTCTAAATGTGGCACGCCAAAAAAAAAAATGTTAAAACCGTTTGCTAAGCCTAGCTATTATTATTCTCACAGCTGTATTTCAGGGTTTCCACAATCCTACGTCAGCTAATTTTTCTTAATTTACCCTGCTTTATAAATTATCCATATCTATGTAAATCCCGTAAAATAATTATAAAATTAATGCACGCACTTATAAAATTATAATGTTTCGCAGCACATTCTGAATAAGGATTGCCTTAATAAGCAACCGGTCTTTGCCGCTACATCCAAATGAAATGTTGTACCAAATTTTAATGCCATAGAGTGTTCTTTGATTCCTGATTTTTGTATGCGGTATACCTATGAGCGGTAAAGAAGAAAAATAAGAGTTGGAATATATATTTTACGTTGGTAGCACATAACGCTGCGCGCAGCATAAAAATACCAGTAGGTACCACCTTTGAAGTAGATATCTCCCACGAGCTCAAAGCACCGAGAAATACGGACGTGATTGTGAAGGGGCCGTGGGGAAAAAAGGGTGTGGGTGTCTCGCAGTGGTTCGCCCCTGGGGGGTAACAGTTCTGATTTGCCGAGCGAATCGAAATCACTCCCTGCCTGGAATTCAAACGTCGGTCGTGGAATTCAAACGTGGGTCGAAGATAAACGCCCACAGACCACAGATATTGCGCAATCCAGAAGGCACCCGAGATGAAATACTGGCACCGAAGTCGAAAAAAAAAAAAGAAAAAAAAAACCTCACGACACTGTGTTTTGAGAAGTCTAAGATATCCATCAAGTTCTCTCCCTGCCCGAACACGCCCGAAAATTCACCTTCGGCCAACCTCGAGATTTGTTTTATTTTTGCGCAGGAAAAATGAATTCAAATATTAAAAGTGGTCGGTTAGGTAAGCTACATTAAAACACTTGTAAAACACTATGGACGGTTAGTTAGGTTAGTATAGCTACATTAAAATAAACAGAGAAATATAAATATATATAAATAAACCCGAGGTTGGCCGAAGGTGAATATTCGAGCGTGTTCGGGCAGGGACAGAACTTGATGTACATCTTAGGCTTCCCCTGTATTTTCAAGAATTAAACGCCATCTCTTTTCTCCCAGCAGTTTTATCTTTGTTGGCTCCCACATTAAAAAAAAATTACTTAGCCAGACCAAGAAGCTAAAAATCCGTTATAAATTCATAAATAAATATAGTAAAGGAAAGAGTTTGATTGTCTTTCGCATAGCAGAAAGGTGGAGAGTGCTACAGCCGTGAAATTCGGTACATAGATTATTTACGGGACGTCAATTTGCCAATCGTAGCGATTTTTTTAAATTAAATTAAGTTTTTATATAGTTTCAAGTGATTTCTGCCCATTATTATTGATTTTCGTCCCTCAATATTCCGTGCGAGTTATTAAGTAGAGAAACAACTTCCTAGTGTGTACGCCACTGTCCCTTCTCGTGGGTACGAACTAGCTAACCAGGTCCTTTTAGTATAAGCAATATCCTCGTGTTTTCTAGGCTAACTAGTTTGATAATACTTAATTTTTAAGTTTTGAGCCAATCAAATCATTCTGACATTCAAAATTTTTATCAATAATACCAGAACTCAAATTGGTCAGTAAATATAATTAATGTTGAATTTAATAATCTTTTCGCGAACGTGTTTATGGCAAAATATGAACAAACTACAATAGTTGATATGCGTAACCATTGAAACTTTAAACTATTATTATGTGACTATCCCCGTATGCACATAAAATATTGTTAGATCTTTAATTACAAACACAATAGGTACATTTGTTTTGAAATTTATATATTTATACATGCTAATACTTTAGTCGTTATTAGTTATTTCAGTCGAGAACAATTCTTCAGACACTAATCAAAAACTATAATATTAATGGAACTAATTTCTACACTGATTCTACAATATAGATCTACACAAAACATTTTTCCAAAAAGGTTCCTAAGCAAGGCCTTTTTCGAAATACAAGGATATCACTGAAAACTAAGCACGTAACATGCGTCTTCATATTTATTTACGATAGTGTATTTCAATCAAATCTGATTTCTGCATAGTCGCATTGTACAGCATCAAGCATGCTACAAATTATTTCCTACTATATATATATATATATATATATATATATAGTACCCGATCAATAGAATTTGTTTCTGTATGAGCCCCTAAATACCCAGTTATTTAGTCCCAAATTAACTAAGTGAAAAGTTAAAAATAAAATAAAAATCTGCAAGACCACAAAAAGCTGAAAACCAGAACATAAAAATACATAATTATCACCGAATATAATTCACTTTTAGTGGAATCTCACTGTAAATCAGTTAAACCTGCTCCAACTGCTCCACCCCGATTCATAATGGAGTCGTTTCAAGAGGTTTCGCAGCCACTTTCCGTTGATTCGCAGTAGTTTTCAGGTTTGTTATCAAGTCCTACATTACGAATACGCAGGGCCATGCATATTTCGCGAAAAGATTCCGATACCAGCTGAAAGTTAAAAACACTATAGCATCGTCTGTGTTTCGTGATTGGGTGAGTTTCTTTCAGGTGCATGACGATTGTTAAAACACCAATCACAGTAATTCAGAGCGGAAGCAAACGCGTCCCGAGTGGCTCGGTCGAACAAGGCAACGACTTCTCTCGCAGACGGCCGCCAATCACAAGGAAGAAGCCGCTGGTGCCCCGTGTACATTGTTGCAGTCTAATACGCGTTCGTATTTATCCGCGAAAAATGCCTGCCCCTACGGATACGGCCTAAAACTATAAAATAAAGGCGTCTTTTTTTCTCATTTCATCTTTGGGAAGGGAACTTTTTAGTTACACGCAAAGCCGCGTTTCAAACCTCCCGACATTTCTTTTTTTACCCCCTCTTGTCGCCCCAGGTGATTTCTTTCATCCGGAGATGCACACGTTTTGGGGGGGAGGTGGTGGGAAATGAATCCTCAAAAAGACGAGGGAATTTTTTTTTGTGTGTGTGTGGCTCGCGTGATGGAGGGGACCACCCGGCTGTCCCGCGAGGAATGAAGCCAGGGATAAAGGGGGGTCCTTTGTGGCGCGGGACCTGGCCGCGTCAGACGCCGGCTGTCCTCCTCCTCCCCCTCCCCCCCCCCCCACGGGGTGGCTCGTCGACACCCCGGGAGCCGTGATCCGGGACGAGGGCCTGCTCACCCCCCCCCCCCCTTGAACGATCTGTCCTGAGGCTGGGAGCACACAGAGAACCCGACATGTCGCGACACGACGAGACCCACGTCATGCCTCGCGACAGCTTAAGGGGCCTCCCTAGTAGCATCAGAAGTTAGCGGAACACTATGTTTTTAAAATAATGATGGGACTTTATTAATCGACACTACGAATCTGAAAATTTTTCACCCACGAGAAGATAATACACGAATTGTCTGTATACTTTTACATTTTTGTTTTTTTCTATCAAAATATGAAATAAAAAATCACCAACTTGTCCAACTTTGGGGCCATTTTATACTGCTTAGGAGAATGACAGAAAAAAAGTACAAGTCTAGAAAAAAAGATAATTTTTTTCTGAAGAAATTCATGTATTTAAAACATATAGTCATCGCTTTGAATTCCGAGATATCTTTTCCACAATTTCCGCAAATCCTGAAAGTTTTCCACCGTCTCGTGCTGCCGCTCGGCGAAGCCAGCTCGCAGGCCACACAGCTCAGGTAGCCGGGTGGAGGAACACGTGGCCGGAGGGGAGGCAGGCTACCTGTGTGTGCGTGCGTGCGTGCGTGAGAGGGAGACAACCCACAACCGGCACCGGTAAAAGATAATCCCGTGACCGAAAGAAATTCTCAGAATTGCTTTTAGTGTGCCTCGCCACAGTACCATGTGCTCGACTTACTCTGTGACTATATTCGTGTATCTCTAAAACATTGCTTTTGTTTAAACTACAAATATCCTAAAGCTTACCATACTAGATCATGTATTACGAAATAAAGTATTGAAACTAATCAATCAACACATTGAAAGTTGTCCTACAAACTATTTATTGGTGGCTTTACAGTCTCGCTAGCTTATTCGACAAAATTTATATTTAATTTTTAACATGAAAATACACTTCATTGTTTTTCCTTTTATTTTTAATAAAAATTCAAGAAACAATTATTGTACCACCCAATATTTTTTAAAATTATTTTAGTTTTCCAAAATAATTTTACACATCTTACAATGCCGAGGAAAAATTTTATACTGGTATTAACCAAATGGTTAACTATTTACAAAAGTTTTGATACTTAAAAATGTAGGTTTTATATAAAATGTATTTTAAATTAAAAGAAAAATCTTATTTTGAAAACTAAATGTCATTTTGCTATGCTTTATGGTTAGATAGATATCTGATTGCCTGCACTGTTTTAAAAATGTTCATGGGATGATATATAAAAAAATAAAAACTAGGGAAGTTCTATATTAAATAAGCTAGTCAGAATTATGTAAATGTACCTCCTGGCGCAGGAATCACGAGGAGGATTGAAGATGAGGTCAGTGACCGATCGCTCACATATGTAGTTATGGATGGTACGTTATTAATTATAAAATTCAAAAACCATTTTGAAGTTAAAAAGTATAATTAGTGGCAATGTTTAATAAAGATGACGTAAATTTTCAGATAAACTTATTTCTACAGCTCAATTAATTAATAAGGGCAGGAAATAAATTTTTTACAGCAATTATACAAAATTATTAAAAAAATTTAAACCACAATTAATTTATCCAAAAACCAAAATTAAGTAAATATTGCCCACACATTACAACATCCACGAAAGAACCTTGCAAATTATTTTTGTTATATGCATTATTTTGCATTCAAGTTCTTTATTTTTTTATACTTCACCTACTTATAATTGTTACATATTTGGCACATGGTCCGTCACGCCCAATTAAAGGGCCTGAATAAGTAGAACGCGTTTCTGATCAAATTGCACGCCTGTTACTTTACCTGCAACCCGGAGCGGTGTGAAATAAATTATTGTACATTCGTGACGTTGGCAATCAACTTAAATATTTATGAGTTAAAACCAAACATAACTATAACGGATAATCAAAGAAATTTGGAAATTTTGAAAGCTTGTTCTGTTTTTATATAGTACACAAAGCAGTTAAACCATAAATTATTTGTTGTTGAAAAAAAATAATCCTTAACCTTTCATGCTTTTTTTCATTTATTTTTATTACCAGATATTTCCGTTTAAGTAATACTTATATATATAACAATATAGCAATCTAGAAAAAAAATTAAGGTAGCCTTATTCCAAATATGTTATGATAGACGTTAGTTAACTAAGAATATAAATTCGCTTTACAACCACAGCTTGTACACAAGTAAAAAAAAAAACATGGTTCTACTTACAGGCCGTATTGAACGTAGGGTAGGTTTATGACAAATACAACAGCAATAAACATATGGCTGAGTCTGCTTTCATGTACACTTTTTTTTTAAGTTATCACTTTTAAAGCGGGTAAAGGGTACCTATCAAGTAGCTTAGCATTACCCAAAGTGAATGTCGTGCTCCAGAAAATGTTCGAACTATGTAATATTTGTATCACTGTTGCGTTACAGACCTGCAACTTTTTTCAGTGCGCGATGTCACTCTCATGTAAAAATATGTCGTGTTTAGCGCAAACGTGTTCGAATGAATCCACATCGAGCTGCCAAAGAATACCTATCGATGTCGGCAACATACATAAGTATACAAACCAACGTTTACAAGTGTATTCATACGTAAGTATAAAACTGGCGGCGGGCCATGATGCAGTTGGTTCTTCGCGTACAGTCCACTGACGGGATAAGAAGCGTCAAAGATCTTATATGGCTATTCTGTAAACTTGTATGTCATTTCACTGCCTGCTTTAGACAAACAACATCCATTACTTTTAGCTTTAGCTTGAAAAGAATTACTCCGGCCGGCTTTCTTATATTACTTATTTCAGCTCCTCGTGCGACCAGTGTGTATACCTAATTTGTCCGCGGCCTTATCTTTGGGTGAAAGTTATTTGTAAGGGAAGTTGTATCGGTAATGTTCATCATGTATTACATAACAATTCGACTTAGATACGCACATGTGTTTTTAAAATATATGTTTAATAACTTGCAATACAAAGTATGTGTTGAATTTCATGTATTGAATTTTTTTTTACATTATGTACGAACATAATAATCACAATATTTCATGAGAAATTTTTAAAACATTTTACAAAGTAATCTCTAATTTCTTCCACACCTCATGGTTAACCTTACTATTTTATTTCATGTTTCAGTTGATTTAAACTGTTTGGAATCATAATATGACGGACAATGAAGAATATTAGTTTCAGTAAATTTTATGAGAGGATTTACTTATTACATTAAATATACCTCAATTTTTACCTCAAAGGAAAATAGTTGCATATAATTAAATGATAAATATTTGTTTCCCATTAATATAGTTTATGAACATAACTTATTGTTATAATACCTACATTAGTTAAATTGTGTTTTTGTAATGCTCTCCTATTTCAGTAAAATTTTTGGGCAAATTGAATAGCATATAGTCGATCTTTAACATACATAAATATAATATAATAAATTATGTTCTCGTGATTTTAACAATTAAATATTTCTTCGCATGAAAAAATTAATTAACTAAAAAATATTTCAGTAATTTATACTTAAGGACTAAAAAATTTTATTTTTATAATATAATAATATTGTATGTGTGTATACTTTTCTGAAAAAAGTAGATTCAAGAAAACAAATTTTCTTTTTTTTAATTTTGTTCTTGAACTTACTTGACAAGCGATATTGAACTTCAACTTTATACTTTCGGTATAGTACTTATCGATTTATTTTCTCCAAACGGGAATTAAAAGTAAAGAATAAATAACATTTTCCTCTATAATTATTGCAGCCGTATACTGAAAAGTTTAACTTTCCTTTATTTGCATGATGCGGAGCTCCTAACTACACAAAATTTTTGTTATTTATTTTGAACGTTGTATTTATGTTTCCTTACAAACTTAAATGAACCCCTTAACATTTAATTTCATCAAAAGTTATACAATATAAGTATCAAGTTAAAATATTTTTAAGTGTAGTTGTGGCTATTTTGTTGTTGAAAATGACACTCTTAAGTTTGAATGAAAGTGAGATATGAATAAATTATATTTGTAGTTAAAAACAGATAATTCATTTCAAATTCAATCTTTTGTTACATGCATATTTCCAAATAAATTTGACAATATATTAAATTCTATGCATTTGAATCTATTCGTATATTCTGCAGCATTAATTCCTATAAGCAAATACTTATTATGTACAATGTACTTTTAGTCCTGTCGTATAGTTATGCAAAAAATTGTATCAAAAGTATTGTTTCTTCTATGCGGTTATGGTTTAAAAAGAAAAAAAAGTAATTTAATTTATTTTTAAATTCGGTTGTCAGTAAGAACACGTATTTAGTGTAATACGACATATATTATTCTGTTTATTAAAACATTACTATCGATAACTCCATTTTAGATTTATCTGTCTATGTTATATTTCAAATTGATTCTTTTTCTTCGGCTTATGACAGCAGCAAATTTTGTTTTATCGCATATGTAATGTTTTTATGTTTTGCATATTATAATTAATGAGTTAGTATTGTTGGCGGGTGAGGCTTTTTCACAAATGGACGCGTTCTTGGCGGCTAGCAGGTAGGACGCGTGTATTACGCAGGCTGGATAGGGAAGTACGACTGCGGGCGAGCTCCATGATAGAAGCAACGGGAGCAGTATCACTCGGCTATTTGTATAGGTTGGGATAGCTGTGAGAATGGTAGAACAGATCACGGGACTATGGTGAGGAAAAAGGTCCCAAGCTCGACATCCCGACGATGAGACCGTTTACGAACCGTCGATGGATCATCAGGAAAGTTAACAACTTCTTCAGAAACTTGAGTTCCTCTTTCAAAATTCAGTTAAATACCTGGAGATGACTATATTTGGTGTTCTACCAAGCGAAGCATACTCTTAATTCATTACTAGTTGATGTTTAATATTTTGACGCAAAATAAAATTGTGAATCAGCTTACTTTGCTCATGCCAGGTTTAACAAGTTTTGTCAAAGTTAATTAAATGAATAAAAATTGTGTCCCTTTGTTACTGGCTACCCGCAAGAAATTATCATGGTGAATAATAATAATTTTAAGTCGACATGTAATATTTTGATTTTTATGGGATTGTGTTTTGGTAATGGTGTGTGTAACTGTCTTGTGTATTTTATTACATTCACTTCACGTAACGAATTGTCTGAACGTAATGTTATTGTTTGTTTGTTTTAACATTTCGTTTTATTGAACAAAGATACATAGTTTGCCACTTCGAGCGACTACAGAAATGACAATACAATTAGTTTACAGTGTTCCAAACATTTTAGTTTCCTCTACTGTACATGGGGGAAATATTTTTTATGTTATGTTTACTGAAACCATTTTACGCGCTAAATGAGATGTTGCGATTGAGTAGAAGGGAAAATATGTCATAAAACCCTGCGTAATGTTATGAATTCCATTCATTCGTTTACTCTGTGATCCGGAGGGTCTAATGTTAAGACTGAATACATGTGCACTTCCTCTATGTAGAGTGGCTTCATTGAGATGAAAGCAAAGCTCACGTTGATGAAATACTTATTAATTAAAAAATTAAAATGTTGTTTTATGCTTCAATTTCTGTTAGTGTCGTACACAGATTAAAAATGTAATGCAGAGTTCCTCAGTTTTATGTATATTGAAATTTGCTCATGTGTAGAGTAGTTATTTAAAGCATAAAAAACATATATGACGAATTGTTGTGTATTATTTCCATTAGGCGTGACCATGAAAATAGATAAGATTTTATCATTATGTGAAATCTACATTTTAAATGATGGCGTTTAAATATTTATGAAAGCGTGTGATCTTAAAGCACTATTTATCTATTAAGGAAGTAGGTAGTTTCTTTGATTTTAGAAGGGTTTTTTAAACAAACAACTAAATTAATTCAAAAATTTGAACTACTGCAAGCAAAAAATACTTTATTCCATTTTTATTTTAAAATTAGCCATTGTATTCTACCTTGCTTACACTCTATTATCGAAAAATATATTTTTTTGACAGAGATGAATACCGTAAATTAATACACAAAACATACATGTTTTCGTATGATACAATAATAGCTAGTGACAGTGACGAAACCAAAATTATTTTGATAGTTTGTATAGAAAATCCCCAACAGTAGTGGTGGTATATTTAGGGATTTATTTGTAGATGGGTAAGTACTATTCCACAATAAAAAGGAGTTATCGTCAACTATCAAAGCAGCCATATTTCGTATCTTCTTTGACAGCCTAAATACAGCACCAAATGACGTACTTGGCTAAAAATTAATTCCAGCTGCATGCGTAGATTCCGGGAGGAGGGGAGAATCTCAGGGTGGCCCGAACCTCCCTGAAATAAAAAAGTCCGTCTGAGGGGGCCCCGCTTGCATTTGCAAAATCTTCACGTTATCCCGTGGGCCTCATGGGAATCCTACAAATTTTCGCCTGTGATTCCAGCTATACATTTCACTGACACCTTGAGCACAACAGTCAGTGCACACTGAGTTCTTCCATACCACCCGCACTTGTCTTCGATAAAATCTGAACTCAGGTGGATTCAGCGTGACTGACTAAGCCTGCAGTCTGAATCCACCTGTAGGCCGCTGTTGCAACAGCTAAGAAATTTACACTGCTCGTAGTGAACAGTCTGTATGTAACTCGAAACGTGATTCCAGTTCATTCGTGTATACTTATTCATCATATTATGCAACGTTAAAGTCATTAAAAAAATATGCAAGAATAAAATAAAATGCTAAACGTGTAATAAGAGCCAGAAAATAATAATATGCAGTAATATTTAGTGTAACTAAATACGACGTGAACCCTAGAATACAAAGTTGACGATGTGTCGTTGGTGGGAACACTTGTTTGTTCCTGACATTTTTTTTCTTTACAGAATTTAAAAGTAAGTTTGACATGCACTTTTTATTCAGGAAGTAAGTTAAAAATTTATTTGTCGTTATTGCGATTTAAAAAGTTGATTTGTGTCTAAGATTAAAAATAATTAATTTTATTTTCATCATTTTATTCCCAGTTTTATTACTCAATTATTAGTAGGACGTGATTTCTCGTCGCGGTGCGGAATACTTTTATGAATGAAAGCATAACTGTTCGTGCAAAACCATTCAACACACAAATGTCAGTTCGAAAGTATGTTGGAAATTTTTTTAATGATATAATTTTGGCATTTTTCCCCCC
Organism: Bacillus rossius redtenbacheri; assembly: GCF_032445375.1. Taxonomy (NCBI): domain Eukaryota; kingdom Metazoa; phylum Arthropoda; class Insecta; order Phasmatodea; family Bacillidae; genus Bacillus; species Bacillus rossius. The sequence continues at coordinate 11,735,316 of NC_086342.1, read as the reverse complement.
CCCCCTGAAAACACAAGCTAACACATCGATTGTTGGTGACAGCATTTTTTGTAATGTATGTAAATCTCTTAATTATGTAGAACGTTAATTAAAATAAAAATACATGTTTTAAACAGAATTGACGATTGTTTGCATTTCATGGATATGGACTGGATCGCAACACTAATTTAATGTTTCAAGTTAATAAACACTGTCAGGAAGCAAGCAAGGCAATATGAGAACATTATCTTTTGGTTGAATGTAGCGAAAGGGAAAAACAGTCACCTTTCTTGCCACGATCTTGTTCGCAGATAACGCAGGTATAAGTAGCAAATGGACTCCACACAATGACAACCCTCCCATTATTCCGCCCCCCCTCGCTGAAACGCCCTCTCCCCCCTCCACCACGGCGCAGGCGACAGTCTCAGGTATATCGCCCCGCCCAACCACTGGCAGTAGCACGTGGCCAGTGGCCCACCGCGCTAAACATTTTTACTAGGGAGGCCCCTTAAGGGGCCCGCCTCGTCAGGGGTGTATGTGTGTTAGTGAGGCGGGATGATAAGCGCGACGCTCGCTGGTGATTCTAGCGCGGTATCACCTCTAAGCGCAAGGCTCTAAATTGACGCGTAGTCTTCTCGTCGTCACAGGATAACTGTGAAATTTGAGCGGTGACCGCAACATTATATGGCCGATAAATGAAGATAAAGGTGTAATGTAAGCCCCTTAAGTGCTTTTAATAATCTGTACTGGTTGTTTTACGCCTAAAAATTACTCTGAAAACATGCGTTTTAGCCATTTTAACTCTTCTAGAAATACAGTTTAAAAACATGATACAAAATTAAAAGTACTTTTCGGGCCTCAGCGAACTCTTAAATGCTTTTCGTAAACATTCCCCACACGGATATCTTGAGTAGTTTTGAAATCGCGTTGTTTTTCCTGAAGCTCTGCGCACCGTCTGTGTGACCAGGTAGGCGGAGCCCTTAAGGTCTCCGCCTACCCGGGCACACACTCGGTGCGCAGAGCTTACGGAAAAAAATAACGCGATTTCAAAACTACCATACCAAAGATATCCAAGTAGGGGTCTGCTTACGAAAAGCATTTCATGAGTTCGCCGAGGGCCGAAAAAGTACTTTTGATTTCGGATTAAGTTTTTAAACTGTATTTTTTTTGAAGAGTTAAAAATGACTAGGACGCATGTTTTCAGAGTAATTTTTAGGCGTAAAACAACCGGTACAGATTCTTGAAAGCACTTAAGGGACTTGAGTTACACCTTTATCTTCATTTCTCCGCAATATAATGTTACGGTCACCGCTCGGTGCACGACGAGAAGACTGCGCGCCAGTCAAGAGGCGACACCGCGCTAGAAGCACCAGCGAGCGTCGCGTTTATCATCCCGCATCACCAACACACATTCACCCCTGACGAGGCGGGCCCCGTAACACCCGTCTTCTCGCGACCGTATTTCCGTTAACGTCATTTCTTCCCGCATTCCTTGAAATCAAATTGCTATCGTGAAGCTCCTCCAAAGATGGAACAATCGATCTGCTTCCAGCTTCATACCGAGAAAAAAAAATTAAAATACTTTACAAGTGAATATTAACTCAAAATTAAAGTAACGATGAAAACCCCAGTGTTCAACTATTCATCTATATCAACACACTCACGCATGCGCAGAAACACTACAGCCACCAGACTTTTTTTTTTTTGTGGCGTCGTGCCGCGTCTGATTCTGTGTGCGTTTGCTTTCACGTAAATACACGGCAGTAAACTACCATCAAAATGTTGCGTGCCTCATTTCTAGAAACCGGAAAAATTCGCGGATTCCTTTCGAGGCAGACTGGAACCCAAACTCGTTTAGGTTAATGCTGCGTCAGTGATTGGACCGCAATTTACCTGAAGAACTCTGAGCCAATGGCAAACATTCAACAAAAGTATCGAATCATTAGAATCGCAGTAAACAGGTGTCCCGAGTCGGTAGCCAATGACCAGGTGATAGTTTCCCGAGTACATAGAGAATCGTGGAGTCTATCCTAGTGGTCATTGAAACAGGGAATTTTTCCAGTCCCTACTCATTTCTGTGCGTGCCCGGCCTAAGAACTGCTCGAACTGCAATGACGCGCGTGTGAGGGGTAGGGAACAATGTTGAAAAGCGAGTTAGAAAGAAAATGTTTACTTGGTTGGGAAATATGGGTTACATGATTATTTTTTTCTTCCTTCCTCTTCCCGCATCTGTTCGTTATCACACGTTATCCGAAGTAAACGCAGCATATAACTAGTCTTCCATTTCGGTTCTCCTTTGTTTCAAAACAACAAATTCCTAGCTATATTTTACAATAAGCTGAATTATTCAGCAGCAAAACTTAGTATCACACCAGGAAGAAACTTTTTCATTAATTACAGTTTCATTAAAATAACACGTAACAATACCGACGCCAGTAACTTCATCATTTAAATACATTTCAACAATAGAAACAATCCGTAATGATTATCCAGTTAATGTCTGTACCGAAAGGAATTTAAATTAAGAATTAGTTACATATATAACTTTCACATAAATAGTTTGCATTAAAAATAAACAGCACGTCAACAAACTTCCATAAATGTTTGTGACCATAGTCGATACTGCATCTAATCAAAACAACTAGCTCCGTTTATTGCCAATGGAGTCATTTCGTACTAGAACATTTAGAAATTTGTGGATTAATAAATCATATATATATATATATATACATATACACGTAAAATTTAAGCCCTAGTTTCAGACGTTATATGGGTCCATACCGAACTTTAGTTAAAACTAAAATTCAAATTAAAGTTTTTGTTCATGTGTTACGTAGATACATACGTACGGAACTCATATTAGAAAAATACGAACTTTAAACAATTTTTTTTAGTGAAATTATTTTACGTCCGGTATCAGAATCACAGGGTAACGGATAGGAGAAAGTAATGGAATTAACTTGTGTAACGCATGTAACGAAAATTGCTACATGGCACGGGTTTATAAAATATGGTTTTGAATTGAAACTTATTTATAGCCGATTATTATTATTATATAATTATTATATTTATTATAATATAATAATTATTATTTTTACATTCATGTAGAGAAATCCCTACTACTTCATTTTTACTCTGAAGTTGGTCGCCATTTTTTCTGTTCGTATTCATGTTCTCTACGAATATTTACAAGCCTATTCACAGTACTGATTTAGAGCAAATTTTGGCCAGCGTACAATAAAAGTTTTATAATAAACTTTATCAAGACTGTTGAGTAAATAAATATAAATAATGCTAACTATACTAGCCCAATGGGCTGAAATAGTCGTGTGTAAGATAAAGTTTAAAATGTAGGTATACGCTGTCGCTCATGAAGATTGCCTTCAAAACCGCTGGGAACGTCCACACAAATCCAAATAAAATTTCCATGGCCAAAATTTTTAACGTTTTCCTGGAAATTTTTTTAAAATAATTTATCTATTTTGCGATTTAATTAAAGAATGAAATAACGACAGTCTAACCCAAACCATTCCCATAGCTGGCGTGGAATTATATTACAGGAATAAAAATTAAACCAGAACCTTTGCTACGCCATTTTAAAGTGTGTACGACTATGTACTTAAAAAAAAAAAACTGGAAAAAAATACAGTCTGAGTGATGGCTGACTGGAGCATTAAATTTTCCTCTCAAATTACTAGAATTGGAATTTCCACGACTTTTCCAGGATTTCAAGTACATTCCCTGACTTTCTATGACCAATTCCAACTTTCCTGACTTTATTCTGACTTCACAGAATGTGGAAATCGTGATTTAAAAATGAAAAATCCCATCATTCAGCTGTTCCGACGCTTCTCCATCGCTATGTTGAAAGGTGTTAATGGATATGTGATTCCAATTATTTTAAATAAAAGGCGTGTAATACGTAACTCATCCTGATCAATACCTACACATCCTACCGATGAATATTTCAAGGAACAAAAACGTGTTGGTAAAATTAAAGTTCGTGCGACAGAAAACACGGCCTCGGATGCGGGCACGTAAATCACCCAGAGAAAAACAGTTCAGGAAGTACAAAAGAGAATGCGACAAAGAAAAAGAAAAGGATGTATATACAGAAAACGAGGACACGGTGAAATACGGCGCGACCAAGGAGGTGGAAACTTAACGCCAACGAAGCAGACAATAAACACAATTTATGATGGAATATCGCAAAAGACTTTTCATTTGCAATTCAAAGCGACTTATCTTCAAGCATAAACCACAGGTCCACACTCCTGCCGAAACGATCGTTTATATAAAGTTTCCCCACTTAAGTGATCACTGAAATAAAATTTTAAAAAATTGAAAAACGACTCAATGTGCATAACGATAAGCTTAAACACTGCCCGGTGTATAATGTTGTTCGGCAATTAACTTGAAATAATTCAGGAGGTGATTCCCCGTCTAGAAACGAGAAATGAATTATATAAGGGGGAGGGTGTGTGTGTGTTTAGATTAACTACTAATTTGAGAACAGCGAGAAGTTAGCAAAACTGTAAAATAAACCAGTAAAAAAATACGCGAGCTAAATATTAAGTCTGGGCCAAATACATAAAATTACAAATTAATTACAGAACTGAAAATAGAAAATTATTAAAAATTAACCCAAAAACCATAATTAACAAATCACTGTTTAAATTATTTTGGCAGCAAATGCCAGTTTCACACGGTTGAACTTGCTGACTTTTTGTGAAGCCAAAATTATACAAAATTAATATATATATTAATCACATAATTATCTGGCAAAGGTACGTTTTTAACTTCTTTGTCCGGTGTAAGTAGAATGAAATGGAATATAAAATTAGAACTTTCTAATGGCTGCTGTGATATGATTAATGTATTTTTAAAAAAATAATATTACATGGCGTTTAAAAATAAGAATTTTTAGGATTTTAAAAGCCTGAATAAAAATAAATAATTTTCCCGAAAGAATATTCAAACCAAACCACGCAGTAGCCATAGCATTACCTTTAAACAAAAAAAAAAGCGGTTATTTATTCCACTTAGTACTCCTTATCCATACTGCACAAATTTGTTTAAAACAAAAAAAAAATTCAACTTTACCAGTTAATCACGCAAAAAGTACGCGACATACATGTTTTTCTTTTTTTTTTTTTTCATTTTGTGAAAGTTGAGCCACTCAAAAAAAGGACGGCAAGTTTCACCGCGCGGAACGCAAAACTAAAAAAATAATGAACCTGGAACGGTGACGTAACGCCCTTTAACCGCAGATTAAAAACCAGTGTAGGAAGAACGACGTCGCGAACAACCAATCGCAGGGATGGGAAAAAAAAATACTGATCTTTTTCACGGGACGCACCATACCCAAACTGACCGCACCCCCTCTCTTTTCCACCCTGACCGCACGAGTGGACACCCCCTTTCTAACCCTTCCAACGAAACAACACCCCAACAGGTGAGTGTGCGGCACAGCAGGGTCCCTGGAGCGGTCTGCAGAGTTTGTAATTGAATTTTCTGGGGGGGGGGGGAGGGGGGTTGATGGTTTGGGGTGGAAGGGGGGGGGGGGGAATGTGGCACGGGACAATCTCTAGGCAGCGGCCAACGCAGTGGGATTTAATCAAACTTCCGTGTCCGTCGGCGAGTTTGTCGGGCCGCCGGCTTTGTTTTTATACATATCTCCCCGCCCCCCTTCCCATCTAAAGGGACACCGCGCTCCCAAAACACTCTCATCAAGCGTGGAAAACTGCAAACACCCCCCCCCCCCCCCCCAACCCAACCCAACCCAACCCAACAGGCAGAAGAGCTGAAACTGCTCACGCGGGGATTCGAACCAAAAACTCTCGTTCCCAGACGCGGTATATGGACACGCGTTCTCTTGTTCTTTGCAGAATCCCACTACACTAGACGGCGAAATGCGCTAGACGAAAACTATACCCGAGTCAATAAGGGCTTCTAAAAATTCCCTTTCGGTGTTTAAGAAAACATTATATTCAGATAAGTACTGACTACTGACCCGTGTAAAGGTTTCGCTGTGGTATCAGTGCTATGTGTGTGTGAATGTGTGTAAATTATGATTGTTTTGCCTTTAGTTAGTGTTATAACATGTTTTATTACAGTGAAAATTATAAATTAGATGAAGTTTTAAGTAGATTATTAAACTTTTTTCTTTATTATTAACCATGTCTATAATAATGCACAATTGCTTTTAATTTAGTTTTCAATGTTTTATAGCTACGTCAAATACTTTTTTTTTAAAAATCTTATATATATATATTTAAGTTTTACAATTTTTTTTTACTTGCTGGTAATTTATTTACTCTGTATTGTAATTGTAAATGTGTTTTTATATTCCTTATAGTTTTTTACAGTTTACGGTTAACTTAGTTATGTACGCTTTGATTTACTGTCAATTTACATGTACTTTGTTAAACATTAACGTGCTTGTGGGAGACGAGGTGTTAATTCAACTTCACAACAAAAAATAAATCAATCGATTTTTTTAAATCTCACTCATATAATTTTCTACCCGTTATAAAAACAAAAGGCTAGCAGGCCAATAAGCCAGCTGTGAGATAAAATGTAGAAATACGTAAAATCGCAATATATTAAAACGACAAAACGCACCAATGGGCCAGTAATACTAAAGACCTATCAACATGAAGTATAAATAGGCGATTATAGGCACTAATCACCTATAGTTAAGCCTCTAAAAATAATATCAAAGTACAGGAAAATATAATGACTTAACAATCAAGAATATAATTGGAGTTTAAAATTTACAATAATATACTCCACCATACATAGCACGTTGTCGCCCCGGGAGCTATAAGAAACTGAACTCTATGATGACATATCAAACTCCTCGTCATTTTATTGCAATTATAATAATTCATCGCTGAATCAGGTTTAGTAGTATTTAAACTTTTTTTATTTTTTAATGTACATAAATTAAATGTTTTCCATTACAAAAAAAACGTACTTATCGGTATTTAAAATTTCTTAATTATTGAAACTAAAAATTGTGACAACCCTAATATTCGCCTATTTCGCTAAGAAAACCCCCATAGCATTGTTTTCACTATAATATCATATACGTTTTATACATAATTATATAATTAAATTATATAATAATTATATCCTGGAAAAAGGTAAACAACCTTACTTTGGCATTTTATTTACATCTTTTATTCTTGATTGGTGCTATTTTTTTTAAGAAACTGCATAATAGTAACTATCAACTGAACATTTTAATTAAATATTTTTTTTTAAAATTAAAATAGTTGTAGAGGTATATGGCACGGCATCCATAGCACTTTTTGTGTTATTATATTGTTTAAAATAAGGGTTGGAAAAAAACAAGTTTTTTTAAACCAAACTACCTGTATTTTTGTTTAAAACCCAGTATTTTTAATACGTTAGTTATTTTGGTTCTCAGAATGTTCAAATAAAAGCCATACCCATCCCGCTTTCTGCCACTCATTTTGAACTGGAAAGTTATAACATCAAAGAACTTAAGTCCAGCAAATGTGCACATTGACAGAGACTTAAACCACAGAAAGGGTATTTCCCCACAGGAAGAGGATTCTCCGTAGAATGGGTGTTTCCCACAGAATGGGGATTTACAGTACATTAAGGAGTCTCTCACAAAATAGGAATTAACTATTTAATATTTTTAAATTTAAATTTAGTTCGGTATGATTTACAAGTTATTCGAATAATTTAAAAGATGCGATCGTGATTATATATATTTTTCCCTGTAAATCACAAGAAACATGTTGTTAATAGAGTTGAATTAGACCTTTAATTTAAAAAGAAATTAAAATGTTCTACTTGAAAACATTTCGATGTTTATAAAAAACACTTGTTTCAAACCAATGTTTAAACCGCGTTTCAAAACATTGTGGTTTAAAAAAGCCAAACCTGTATAATATTTGTTTTTTTTTTAAAGCTCTATGAGGGAAGGTCAGTAATCCGGGATCTTGTACAACAACCTAACTCTGTACATCGTAGGTACAGGAAATGAGCTGCAATCCGTCTCCCGACACTCACCACGGGTCCGCAGTTCGATGCCCGGATCAGGCAGTCGTATCACGTGGTCCTGCAACTGCTGTGACGACGGCACAGCACGGACACTTAAAAATCACACATTTAACGACTTATGAGGATTCGCGCGCTCCAAAAAATGCAGACTTGTCGAAACCCTTGATCATGCCTGACAAATGTTTTGTGTGTTTGATTCACACAGCCATGCTTGGCGCACTTTTACAGACAGAAAAAAAAAAAGATTCATTGCACTCGCTTGCATGACTTCAGTAAAGGGAAGTAATTCTGGATATTTTGTTCCTAATATCTAGTTTGAGACGTTACACAAAAGAAAAAAAAATTCTGTACTATTACAAAAGACTGCTTTGGAAACCAGTTGCCAAGAAATAGTTTGTATTTAACGCAGTTTTTTGGACATACGCCATTGCAGTTTTGCACTGTTTGTCATGGAAAAATTCCGAAAATAAAAAAAGATAAATAATTCACAGAAAAAAGACTATTAGCTGATTCTCGTCCGTAAATTTACTGTAATTCAACAGTATAAGGCAGCAACATATAAATACCAGAAAACCAAAAAAATATTTAACAAAAAATAAGATGATAACTGGAGAGACAGATGTGAATAATCACTTGTAATTTTTTTTTCATGCGGTTTTAAAGACTACAAGTGCTCAAAAGAAAGGTGAACGTTATCGTTACGACGCGGGAAAAGTTTCTGCGCTTCGAACTTCTACACACTGCCTCGCAGAACTTTCTCGAAGAGAGGGAGAAAAAAAACCCTACCGGAGTGCTGGCCGTTTATTCCCCACTTCTGTTCCCTCCTCCAATTCTCTCTCTCTCTCTCTCCCCCCCCCCCCTCAAAAAAAAATCCCTGGACGAGAACACGGGTCCGCCGATCCACACTACAGGCAGAAAGAGCAGCGAAGTGAAAAGTTTCGAGCAGAAGAAAACAATACCGTGGTTACAATACTCCTGAACAGAAGCGTGTTTTATACGTTGCAATGCGGGTTATTTTTTCGAAGACGCAAAATAAAAGGAGAATGGAAAGCAGAAAGAAACCCGCATGACCCGAGAAAGCATCGAAACGTAACAAAATTTTGACAGCGCGTGGTAACCACAAATGTTACCACTGGGCAAAAACGGTAATTTTGCCGATTTTCGAGTGGCGTAAACATTTACATAATGCCCATCTGTAAACCTACCCACAATTTATTGACTTTTTTCAGTCTTTTTCAATTTTACACTGACCAAAAATCTTGCAAAGTGACGTGAAATTACATACGTTGAAGAATAAAAATTTGTTGCATTCACTGTAACTAAAAAAATACAAACTTGATATTATATAATTCCTTTACATTAGCTTGGATATATAAACATTTTTGCGCTTATTCATAACTATCGACTCACCCCGGCTTTGCACGGATGCGAACTACTAACGAGATATATTAAAAAAAGATATTAATTTTAACTATATGGTGTAAAGCTCTATTTTGAAATTAATTAATTAATGTCCCCCTTTCAAGCGTTTCTTCTGACTACGCTACCTCAAATTTTTCCATTATAATTATTATTTGAAATTTAAATAATTCATCACAGTGCTGGGTGGGAATTTTGAACTAGTTATGAATTTTGAGCAGCATTAATTAATTTTCGAAACCCCTATAAATTTATTTACATTATGACTCGTTAAATAGTAAATATACCCAATGTTCTGTGATTTTAAAAAGTTATAGGAGAACGATTTGTTTTTACATACAAAATGATTTTGCATACGATATACATATTAAAATTTGTTAAAGTTATTCGCTGGGCACGATTTTGATTGGCTGATCCCGCCCAACGTCCGGCAAATTTTAGATTCCGTCCTACATGCACAGTATTTGATGGAAACTCGAGTGATCCAACCAGACATGAGGAAATCCAATAAATTTGCCAAAAGTACACATTTTCGGCGACGTCATAAACACCCCCACCCCCTCCAACGATAATTTAACTGTACATATTCGAAGGTGTTGGAATCGAAAGTTTGAAAGTGTGCCGGGGACCTTAACGAACGTTCTAGCAAGTCCGTAGTGAATAAAGCACAGGGATGGCAAATATACATATCAATTAGTCAAAATATCGATAATTTGGTATCGATATTCTAATGCCGAAACTTATTGTATCTATATTTTATTCCGACGAAATGGAATTTTAAATTTAAAAAAAAAATATATATTTTTTTCAAGTAAGGAAACATTTTTATTAAGATTATCTGTAAATAAATTTAACAGAAAAAATAATAAAATGGTGGACCGACGGCTTCGGAAAGAATAAATTATTACTTAAATAAAAGTAGGGGGGGAGGGAAATATTGAAGTTCTCGGTAGGGAATGTCATAGGTTCATGTGTTAAGGCCCTGCAATGCAGTGACAGCTCGAGTGCTGGGCGAGTGGAGTGGTCGGTGACGTGAAAGTAGATACTTAGAAAAATTAAATTTAAAAATTTGTTGCATTCACTTAAACTAGAAGAAAGCTAAACTTTTACATGTATTAGGTAATTCCTCTACATTCGCTTGGATGTATAACATACCATAAAATAATAAATTTTCATAATAAGTTAAGCATTGATAAAAGTTTGAACGTTATAATATATCGATACATCGAAGTGATAAACAGTTTGGCCATCTTTTCAAAGTGACCACGACTTGCAACAACAGTCCCTGCTACGAACCAACCAAAGAGAGAGGCGAAAAAAAAAAGAAAAAAAGAGACTAGGCAAGAGAAAACGGAAACGAAGGTAGGTATGGGGGAAAAGGGGGGGGGGGGGGGGAAGAAGCAACGCGGGGAACCGAAAAAGAGATGAGGTGAAAAAGAGCCGGTGTCTTCAGTTTTGGAAGGTCTCGTGAACACGCCGTACATAAAGAACGAGAGAACACTGCGGCGGAATGTTCGTAACAAATTACCGCCCCGAAATTATGGCTTCCTGTCCCGGGCTCGTTCGCCCCCCCCCCCCCCCCCCCCAACACCCTCCCTTTTTTTTTTTTCAAAAAAAAAAATTGTCGCCACTGAGGCGCCTGAGAACTAGGTGCACGACGGGAAACTTGCCCGAAGGACAACAGCGAGTTCGCTACACCTAATGTTGAAGTTCACCCAGGCCTATCAGCAATACAAGGCCGGACATTAAAGAGATACGGGCCCTTAGGGTAGGTAGTCATTTAATCAGCAAAAAAAAAAAAATAGTACGTATTTGTTTCTATTATATATATATATAGATTTCCGTTCGATAAATTTAACTTACATAAACACGTTTAATCAGGATGTCCACACAAATTTATATATAAACATTTTTTTTTCCCTGACCTTTCCCTTGTTAAAATTTACAATTTTCCTGCGCATTTAAAGAAAAATATACATATTTTGAAATTTTAGACGAGAAATATAGAAAATCCAGACTCGGACATCCACATTGTTGGCCTAGTTCTCCTCCCTCCACTTACTTTATTTCTTGAAAATTCAAACATAACCTTTCAACTGCCATTTTATAGTGTGCACTTGATTACGAACTAAGGGGGAAGGGGGATGTTTTCTCGTCTGGGTGACGACAGACTAGAGTATGACATTTTCCCTTCAAATCTTTGACACGTTTGTGTGGGAGGAGGGGGTAATTTACATGACTCTTTCCAGGATTTCAAGTCAACACCCAGACTTTACCCGACCAATTACAACTTCCCTGATATTTTCCAGAATGTGGATAACCTGTTAATATTTAACGAGAATCGACTTTTACTCAAACAAGTCGCTGTGTTTTCTTTTCGCTCTACGTATTCCCTTGATGTTACTATAAAAAAAAAAATATTTTAAAAAAAATGAGTTAAAGCTCGCGTTACGGGTATTTTCAAATCACCAGCATTTTGCATGAGCTGCCGAAAGTTTTAAAAATAACGTATTCCTACAGAGGTACACGCTTTAAACATTTCACGAATAGAACTTATCGATACTCGTGAATTATTAAAGCACTTCAAAACGCTAGTGCAAATTTACAGAAAACTGACTGAAATCAATAATCTGTACACACAAACATCTAAATGGCCAATTATTTTTTCCAACAGACAAATGTGTTTATTAAACAGGTCGCCACTGAAGTAAACTTTTCGTTTCGTACACCCAGAAAAAAAATGAGTGTTTGTTATCTCAGTTTTTTTTTTTTTTTTTTTTTTTTAAGTTAATGAAATGCAATGCATGGTCACTCGCTCCGAAAACCCAAGGCATTTTTACACAAGGCAAAATGATAAAAATGTCTTTTTTTCTCCTCCAGCAAGGTTTCATTTAAATGTGTGCCCGCCAAATGCACGTTTGTTTGCAGCGATAAGTGGGGGAGGAAAAAAAAAAAAAGTAACATTAGGAGCTATCTTGCTTCATTAAATAAGAGGGGGAGGATTTAAAAAAAAAACTTACATGTATTTCAAACGCGACTTCTACTTGTTACCCGGATTGGGGGGGGGGGGGGGGGGGAAGGGTGGTGCTACGAGCTTTGCTTACGTCTGCAAAAACACGTCTCCCGTGGCAGTCAGGAGGGAATATCACGGACAAGAAAACACAAGGGGAAGAGAACGGACAGTAAAATAAAACACGGGTACTCGCCAGCGGCAAGAAGAGGTTACGGTAAACAACCCACAAGAGAGAAACAGTTGCAACGGCCGGGCGACGGTTGGCAGTTTGTCTCTGACAAGAATCACGCCGCCGATTAATTGTTCAGTTGCAGAATTAATCTACACAAGCTTTCTACGTTTAAAATGATAATAAAACAAGGAAATATAATATACTAATTTATGACAACACTTTTTTTTAAATACATAAAACGTGTTGAATTAATCTGTAATATTGATAAACTTAATTGAAAAAAGAAACGCTGAAATTTTCCAATGATTTTTAGACAAACTTTGGAATTATATATATAGGTAAAAATTATTTCAACTTACTACACAGTGAAAAACCTAACTAAAGCCGAAAAACAAGCAACATATGTACGAGATATTTAGCATGTTAGGTAGCCTATCAAATTCTTTCCGAAATTGGTG
>NC_086342.1:9792862-9887862 GCF_032445375.1 Bacillus rossius redtenbacheri | reverse complement strand
TCGAAACATGTACCCTCGCATCCGTTTACTCTGGCGCATATTCTGGCGGTTTATTCATACTCTGCCTTTGGTAATAACCTCTTATCCGTTTCTGCCTTTTTTATTATTTTTTAGGCATGATGTTAAATCACGATCTACAGGTGAATAAAATGAAAGAACAAAAAAAATTCCAATCGAACATAAATTACATTTATAAAGACTATCTCACAAGTCTACAAGTTCTTTTCACATTTCAAATTGCAGTGTTCACATAGGCCTAAAAAAATAAATTACAATTATAAAGGTAACATCTTAAGTCTTAACTTTTTTTTTCGTTTTCTATCACGCTATTCGCATAAAGTTAATTGAACAAATCATTAACGTTTCCACAAGAATAAATAAATTGTAGATACTTTAAATTAAATTAAATAAATATGGTAGCGTCAATCGTTGGCCGTTACCGAAAACTGAGGAGTAGACAAACACAAGCAGGGTTACGAGAATTCCGCAGCCTCACTGCTGCGTCATTTCTACCTCTCCCCTGCCGTCTCCACTTCCAGCCGTTGCAACTAGCATATAGCATGCTACGTACCTATCCCCTCACATGTCTTCCCATTCGACCGCTAGCGCATGCGTTGGAGTGGCGTCGCCGCTGACGCATTCTCCTCCTCTACCGGTTCCCCCACCACGCACTTAACTATTCCCCTCATGCGATCGAAATTTTCGTAACGCTCGAAAATTGTAGCCCGCTCAGCAAAGAACTTTCGCTTCAAAAATTAATAGACTTCAGTGTGGACGAATGCCTAGCGGGCTGACACAAGATAGGAAAACTACGAAGCTCTTATCTGAAGTTTTGTCCCTACGTTATTGCCAACCTCGCAAAAAATGCACCAACAAACATGATTTAAAAATTATGCTTTGTATCCGAGTGTTAATAGATCTAAAAATCGTTATTTTGTATCTTTAAATAGCTCGAGATTATAAAGCCATTTAAATTTTGTGTATCGAAACTATCGCCTTTATTGTGAACACATATATAACACTATTCTCCGAACGGTGGTCACAGTTTTCCCCTTCAAAAATTTTAAAACATTATAAATAAACAAATAAATAAACAAACACGCATTATCTTGATAGAATAGTTTACAATAAAAATGCAAAAATATGTATGTGATGAATTTAACTGAAATATCCCATGGAGAGGGGGGGGGGGGGGGGGGGGGGGAACACACAATTTCAGAAGAAAAAAATAGTAAACTATTCCCTTGAAAGATAACTGACAGAAGATCAACCAGGACTCCCATATTAAAAAAAAAACACTTATCTGCCAAGTTAAACATTCCTCTCGGGGGTGATATTCAGGAATATAATATTCGATTTAATAAATAAAGTTGAGAAATAACTTCATGTTGTTTGGGCCCCAAGTCTCCCGAGTTCAATATTTCTTTTCTTTAAAAAAAAAAGAGAAGAATCTTTATTCACCTCAACTTCTCACCTCTTGCGCTCCTTTATTGCCTTCTTTTTTATTCCCCCAAAAAACTTTATTCTCTATACTTTTATTTCCTTTCGAATGACTCTTTTCTTTCGATTGTCGCCTCGCCCAGCCTCCACGTACAGCTCACGCGGTCCCAGTTGGAGCTGTGACGTCACCGCAGCTAGTTCCGCGCGCCACCGCCGCGGGCGCCTCCATCGCACCGACGGCCAACTTTTTTGTCACGGGCTCCGTTCGCCCATCCACTCTGGCGAACAGTGTCTATGGCGAGTTCGCGCTGACTTGGAAGATTTAAATTTTAATATTTGCGGTGATGGAGAAGGGTGGGGGGGGGGGGGGGGAGAGAGACTTTCTGCACTGAAAGAATGGTTTGTTTTCCGGAACAATAAATTTGTTTGTCTATTGGGAACACACCGAGGGTCTTCATCAAGACTTCCCAAGCAAAATGCGTCCATAAAAAGTAGCAGAACGCACTTAAAAACCGTGTAGTCATCTATTGCTATAGAGACCGGAAAAATTCGCGCTTTCGATGACCTCTAGGATGGACTCCACAACCCTCTACACATTCAGGCAAATGCCACCTGCTCATTGGCTATTGACTCGTGACACCTGTCAACTGGGACGATACTCTTTTTGATGAAGGTTTTCCATTGGCGCAAAGTCCTTCAGATAAACTGTAAGCCAATTGCAGAAGAAATATAAAGATACAGTTGTTTGGATTCTAGCATATCGTGAAATTAATGAATACGCGAATTTTTCCGGTCTCTATCTATTGCACAAAGAGAGATTAAATTAATTTCATATCACAAGGAATAAAGCTATAGACATGTTGATAAGGGACAGAACATAATACCGCTGTTAGCTGTGCTGAAAATTAAAAAAAAAAAAAACGTAATAAACTGTTGAAGAGACACTGGAAATGGGAAAAGTGCTCCCAAACGTAAATCGCAAATTTCGTTTTTCAGCATAAATATTTACCAAGTAGGGAAAAATATTTTTTTTTAAGGTTTCCCATCGTGCAGGCACGACGGGCGCGTACTTTGTCGTGTTGCTGTCACTGCGACCTTGTGTTTCATTGGCTGCCGAGCGTGTAGGGCTCCAGCTTTGGGGCGGAGTTTTGTTAAGTAAGCCGAGAATTAGTTAACATTTTATAAGCCAAGAGTGATCGTCCGGGTGTGAAAAAAGAGGTTAAAGGGGAATTGACGTGTCTTGACGTTGTTGATTCGGGAGCTTTTTTCGTGCGCAAGGCAGCACGAGTCAGGTGTTACGTAGAGTTAACTGAAGAGCGCGACCGGCTGAACACGCCCGTCTTTAGAGAGAGGAAGAGCGGGGGGGGGGGGGGAAGGACTCGGAGCAAGCAGGCAACGCCAGTCAGAACTAACTGTCTTCAGTTCTGACTGGCGAAGAAAGAGTCCGATGAAGAAAGAGTCCGATGAAGAAAGAGTCCGGAACTTCTTCCCCCCCCCCCCCCCCCCCCCCTCGGCGAGAAGATCAAGAAGGAGTGGAGGTTGAGTTCGGAAGCGGCATATCTCATTCCGAGACAGATACAGCATCCGGCAGACGTCACTTACTTCGTTCCAGCTCCAGCCACACCGTTAATTTTTTTTTTTTTTTTTTCACTTTAAATTTACGAAGAAACTTTGTTAGAATTATACAGGCGTCTTCGTGAATTTACGGACACCCGAGTCCACTTACTTTTGAACGCGGATCCAAAATAATATTCTTCGTTTATCAGAAAAACATTTTTAAAAAAAAACTGATCAAGTCTACACCAAGAAAACCCTTTTCTTGTGAATGCCTTTGTTCGGAACGAAATACACAAAAGGGAAATCAAAACACAGCGTGGTTTATGCAAAGATTCAGGTATTGAAATTACGACAAACTCTTCGTTTATTTGAGATAAATTTTTTTATTTGAAATTTCGTAAATTTTACTGTAATTGATAGAGACCTGTAAAATTCGCGGATTCATTTCGTGATAGTCTAGAATCCAAAAACGTTTGCCCTTTTGCTGCATCTGTGATTGGGCCACAGTTTATCTGAATTATACTCGGCCAATGAAAAACCTTTAACAAAATAATTATCGAATCACTAGCGTCCCAGTTAACAGGTGTCACGAGTCAGTATAGCCAATGAGCAGATGTAATTTTCCCGCGTGCATAGAGGATCATGCAGTATATCCTACAGGTCATTGAAATCGCGAATTTTTCCGGTCTCTAGTAATTGATAACAGTGTAGGCACTGGGAGGACGTAAACCGGAACCTTTACCGACACGTAGCGGCAACAAAGGGAAACATTCATTAATACACTGTAATGTTTTTTTTTTACTTTGTAAATACAATTCATGTAAAATTACAGATATTTGTAAAATTTAATATTCAAGAAAACAACTGTATCACTAAAAAATAATGTTCGCAGTGATACTGGGCTCGGTTCCAACCCGGGAATTTATGCTTCGTGATGCCCCAGTACCTCCAAATATTTAAAGTATTTGTAAACCTTTCCGTGAATAAATTTCCAGTGGTATTAAATGCGCACATAATGAGCATAAAGAAAATAAAGTATAAGGGTTAAATATTCGATTATCTTTTCAATGTTTTTAAGAAATATTTTTGAATGAAAATCAATTTACATATAAATTTATTCGCCAAGTTTCGTAACAAATACTCAGTATTACCTCGAGAAAACGTATTTCATACAGTATGCAAAAGTAACCATAGCCATGTGTTTACAAAATTACAATATCTTTTTTGTAATGTTAAAAAAAAAAAAATTCCAGGCGATTTGTTTTCAGCGGAATAATTTGTAAAAGTACGGAAAACAATTTTTAAGTTAAAATATTTTGCTACAAGTTTAGAGCGTTACGAAAAGGGTTTAGGTGTTGAATATGCTACACCTAATGCCAAACCATTTTCCTAGTGCAAGATAGGATTTTGGTGTCCGTTCTGTTGCCCAAATTCCACGCATGCGCAGAGCTCACTTATTCGTTGATTTCGTCCAGATGGGGGGGGGGGGGGGGGTCCCCCGCGTCTGGCGCCATTAACTCGTATATAGTCACTTACGTGATCATCGGAGGACGTACCAAGCGAGTCGGTGTGCCAAATTAAATTGTATGATAGCGAAACTATCTTGGAATATATTTTGTATAATTTAATGGCCGTAACAAGAAATAATCTCAACTTTAAAAGTACTAGAGAAAAACAGAAAGACTATTTTTGTGCGACGGTGCTGCCATCTCTAGTATTTGTGCAGTAACAATTGTACAGATTCTCGGGAAACGTCCGCTATAATGCGTTGTAACCAGTTTCTAGCCTCGCGCAGGGCACTGTTTATTAAAAAGGTGCCCGATGCGTTATATTACTGGGATTCGGGTTGCACACGTTCTGAAATACGGCCCGCGAGTTAGGTTACGGTTGTGTGACTTATTTTTATGCCAAGAACAATCGGTACAGATTCTTGAAAAACACTTAAGGGACTTGCAATATTACACCTATCTTCATTTCTGTGTCATATAATGTTATGGTTACCGCTCAAATTTCATAGTTGTCCTTACGACCAGAAGAAAAGCGCGCCAGTTCAGAAATTTTGCGCATAGAGGCGATACCGCGCTAGAATCGCCATCGAGCGTCGCACTTACCATCTCCTTAATCCCTCAATTCATTAATTCAGTAGACGGTGAAATGTAACCGCGCATTTTTTTTTCTCCCTCTTTCTAATTTCTCCAGGTCCACACACGCTCTCGAGCAGAAGCCAAAAGCGGTGCTGAAGAGGGAAGAAAGGTTTTTTTTTTCCCCTTCGAGTGATGATGTAAAAGGGGGGAGGGGCGAGGGGGGGTTGTGAGCAGAAAGAGATTGATGTGGCCGGGAGATGCCCACGGCGAACAAATGAGGCGTGAATCGCGTTTGTCATTGCCGCCACCGGAGACTCTTCATTCCCTGTTCTTGCCCCCCCCCCCCTCCCCTTCCCCCCCTTGGTGACTGGATCTCAACCACCCCACCCCCCTTCCTCCACCTCCAACCATATCCACATTCCTTTTCTTTTACGTCTCCGACGACTCCGCCAAAACCCAGTCTCGTCCCCGAAAGCTTCGACCCCTCCCTCCCCCCCCCCCCACTCCTTTCTCCTTTCCCTCCAACGCACAGCGGACTCGAAACGGAAGGAAGAAAAGTACGTCTTGATAGTCTTCCAACGAGCGAAGAAGTCACTCTTTTTTTTTTTTCTCCGTCCTCCTGGTCGCTGGAGATCAACCTACCGTAATTATCACCAGACCAAATGGCAGGAACTCCGTTTGGCAGAGAGCTGCTACATTGGCGATGGTATGTCTGTCTGTCTGTCTGTCTGTCTGTCTCTCTTTCTCTCTCTCTCTCTCTTACAGGGGTTTATTTGTGTTAGTGAGGCGGGATGGCGTCAGAGACATGTTCATAACGACAAAAAAAAAAAAAAAATGTCGATAACATAAACACGACTTGTTTAAGATGCAAAAAACTGAGAGTTGTTTAAACAAAGCTGAACAAAGATCGAAATAACCAACCATCGCGAAATCTGTCTCACTGATGTAAAATAATTTCATTATAATAAGTGGGGAGTGTCCAACAACCTTATTTCTCATACATTCTTTTTTTTTCTTCTGTGAAGTGTCGATACCACCAATCATTTCAATGGAAAAAAAAACTAGTACATGGATGGACAAGTCTGCGAAGGTTGTAGAACACTGTTAAATCGAACATTATCCAGATGCTTAATTCATTAGCTAAGTTCATAGCTTAGTTAATAGCTAAGTTCATTAGCACATTAGAATTTAAGTGGATCTTATATTTTTTTTAAAATAATAAACCGGTCGAATCCAGGTTCACGCTTTAGGTGCTACAAACAATTAATTTGATGTGCTAACATCTTACCTCTCGTAAATTGGCAAGAATAATTCTGTGAATGGGACGGAAGTCGCACTAAACGGATGTGTGTAACAACACTGTGCTGCTATCTATGACGGATGGCGCGAACCAAAGTTATCAAACGGATTTAATGAAATTAATCAAGATGGGCAGTATTTAAGTGAAATTTCTTGTCGAATTTAAGGTCCAAATCCTTTTTTTGGCTTATATCGGGGCCTTTTTATTATTTACTATAAAAATTCGTTTTGCAAATCGATTGAATCTGTATTCGACATATCTGCTCCGGCAGCGAATTCTTGAAGCGGGTGCGAAAATGTAGCTGAAAACACTCGGCATTATTTTAAAGAATTCCGCGTTGTATTCCAAGTCCGAGTTTCGTATAATAAGTGTATTGCATTTGCAAATGAAAACAATAATTTGCTCGTAACCAGGGTTGGATGATGACTAGAGACCCGTGAATTTCGCGGATTCATTTCGTGTTATGCTAAAATTCAAATAATTATGCCTTAGTGCTGCTTCTGTCATTGGTTCTCTGTTAATCTGGAGGACTGAGGGCCAATTAGAGACCTTCACTCATAGAAATGTCGAATTACAGGCCACCCAGTCGAGACGACTCACAAGTCAGCATCCAAGTGAACAGTTGGCATTTGCCTGAGTGTGTAGAGGATATTGGAGTCTATCCTGGAGGTCACTGAACCCGCGAAATTCACGTGTCTCTAATGATGACACATCTCTGGCGGGCACCGGAAAGACTCGCTTACAATTGTTAATTTTTTTTTTACTAACTTCTAAACGCGCAGATGCATTCGACGAAATGTCACGCGCGTAGCCAACGCCATCTTCCGAGGTCGCACTAAACGCGCCGCAGGGACTGCTTCAGGCGCCTAACAGCCGATGAAGTCAAATCACTAGCCGAGACCCCGAAGACGGATAAGAGAGTTTGGACTGGCGGGCCGCGTGGAAGGAGATTAGCGGAGGGGATGGGGAGAGGAAAGTAAAAAGAAAGAGGGGGTGAAAAAAGGAGGTTTCTTTTATTCTTCCACCCCGGAATCCCCTCCACCCCTAATCGAGAGATATTGGCAGGAGAAGCACTTCGGGCGAGTCATTGGTATGCGGCTGGGGGTAGCGTCTATCTGGTCAAGTGGTGATCTGCGACGCACCAGAACAGATCCCGCAAGAGACCAGCAACGAGAAATGCTACAACCAGCAAAGGCTCGGGTCTCACAAACCACGTGGTGTTTTTTTTTGACGTGAATTCGTCTTTAAAATTGCTTCCATAGTGGGAGGCGATTTAAAAAAAAACGAATGATAACAAAATCGGGGGATTACAGTATGGTGTTGCAGCTACATATCTATCGTCTCCATCCAAAACTTAATTACACCACTGGATAGTTTAAGGATCAAAGAATTCTTTACGCTAAAGTAAGGTCTGTGAGGCATCACGCACGTTGTAGGGGTGAGAGCTTCCATTTTGAGGTATTTTTGCTGCGTTTCGAGATTTCCATTTAGTATAACTTTTGACTCGGATAAGCTACGACGTTCGTTTGAGTTTCAATTGTCAGATCTCGTCAAAATCTATCGATTGCATATATAAAACATTAGTGTAAAATAGTAACAGTGAATATATATGGTGTTAATAAAAAAAACATGATTATAACGTACATAAAATAGCGAATTTTATATTTTGTACAGAAAAAATTACCTGTTACGTACACGTATTCACGTACAACACACGGCCGCGTCCATGACACAGCCACACCCATTTTTTTTATGCTTAACATCTTATCTCCCAGCAATTTCGTGGACGGAATTGGAAGTCGCATAAAACGGAAATTGGTGAACACGGTGCTGCCATCTGTGGCAGATGGCGCGAACCAAAGTTCACAAAAAATACACAGACGGATTTATACAATTAACTGAGTAATGAATTTCAACAAAGATTGTCAATACATTATTAAAATTCATTGTCGGAAAAAATAAACTGTCCAAATCCTGGGTTTAAGTATTTTTTTGTTTTCGCTTTTGTCGGAGCCGTTCCGTTACATAGTTTAAAATTTTGGTCTGCAAATTGAATGATTCGGTAGTCGACGTGGTTGCTCCGGCAGAGAATTCTAGCGGCGAGCGCGGAAACTACACGTGATTCGCGTCCAGAAATTTTGTTAGCATCACAACTTTCGTATTGTATCGTGATTTTCGTATAACAAGTGTATTTTTAACATCAGAACACATGAATTTGCCAGTTACCGAGATTAGATGTTACATATCTCTGGCGAGTAGGTACTGAAAGAAAGACTGGCTATTTTTGTTTTGTTTTTAAGTCATTACTTTTATCTACGTGCTATTTCTCACATTTAAACTTGATGTCACCCTTGCATTTGTTGTCCTGCCACCAATTTTCCATCATATGTTCACTATGTGTTACATCATGTGTGTAAAACAAAACGCGGTAAAAGGCGCGCACGTCTTCGAAACTATTACCACTTCGTAAAAATATTAATTAGTTAAATAAAGAATTCAACATGCAGGATTATATTCGTAATTTATATCAACTTCTCTTTAAAAAGACTATTATGACAAAAAATGAATTTATTTTAAAATCACACTATTTTACTGCTGTTATTATTTTTTATATGTAACCATAATTAAAGAAATAGCTTTATTGTTTTCTCTTTTATCTCTTATTGTAAAACAGAAAATGCCACACTATCTGCATCAGTACTTAAAAACTGTCAAATAATTATATCTGCCACGATGAGGTTAGATTATTTTCAATACGTTGTATTTAAAAAAAATTACAACAGGATGCAAAGATACTTCAAATTAGAACCCTTTTATCAACCGCCAGAGGCGGGTAAAAGTCCATGTCATAGAGTAAAGAAAGTACTCTTACGAACTGACACTAAATACTATTGAATAATCGTGTCTCGTTTTTTTTTTTATTTCACCTCACAACATTGCAAAATGACGAACATGAAAAATGTACTGTAATCGATTTAAAATACAATCTACGCACCTTAAGTGAATTAATGATATATGTAATTGATAAATAAAATATCTAAATGCACCACTAATATCTAAGTAAACCACAAAAGAGTAGAATATATCTCAAATCTGCAAGGGAAAAAAAAACGGAATTTTTTGTTAACTTATGAAGTAGCATTTTGATATCACGTATGATGTCGTTAAAAAAATGCATTATAATTGTTTTTTAAGGTCTTATGAACTCGTGTTATTAAACACAGAACATATAACACAAAATACATATTTTTAAAAAAAATTCTGATCACTGTCAATATCACCAAGCCACGTTGCATTCTTCGCATTGCCAAGATTCAGTGTATTCTACACGTGATGATAAAATTAAGAAGTAATCTTATTTATCACTTTCAAAATAACAATATAAGGGTTTCATAAATTTGAAGCGAAAAAAATACACCCTTTGTATAAATACAAGTAACGTGCCAAAGCTTGTAAAAATAAATTGAAAAATAAAAATTCAATTTTCCAAACAAGCGTACAGCCACTGGGAGAACTGGCCGAAAGAAAATGTCCCAAAAAGTCATCAACGGGCCGAGTGCGGTTATGCGGTTATCAATCTCTCTTCACGGACAGAGTGTATCGACAACCTCTGACGGCGAAGGAGGTGGAGGGGAGAGGCCTCTGCCAGCTCTTCGTCGCCCTCAAAGGAGGGGTTAACACACATTCTATCACCGTGTAATTATTACACAAAGGTGACACGGGGAAAACGGGAACTTCTGGCGAACAATTAAGAACTAAAATACACGCAACGTCACAAAAAAAAAAAAAAATTACTGACAGTGACTGAACCAACTGCAACTTGCCTTTTTCAAGGAAAAACAATCCAAAATTATCAATTTTTGAAAATTACCTCACGAGGAGCGCAATGGATTTTATCGGTTTGTGGTTTATTTTTTTTTCTCGTGGTGCTGCCTCTGTAGTCGGGTCCACATGACAAAGAATGAAAAAGGGTGAATTGAAACAAAGAATTGAAGACGAAAATTCGCGGCATCCCAGCTGAGATGTTGCGGCTATCAATAGGGTACACGAACAACAGGTTAGAAGAACGTGTATGCAGACAAAAGACGACATCTATAGATACATGCCGAAATTTTCAGAAATAGATAAATTTGCATTGTTGTTCCTCAAGAAAAAAGGCAAGTTGCAATGGTTCAATTTCAGCCATTAAAATTGTGTGTTGTTGCATGTATTCTATTTTTATTCGTTTCCCAAAAGTTCCCGTTTATTTTCTGTGTCACCTTTCAATGGCGTCACGTAGCTTGTTTCTATTTACCTTTGTTAAGAGGGGCTAGGTCGCGCCATCTTTCAATTTCAAAAATATTTTGATATCGTGATATCGCTTGCAATAAAGCTTCCGTACTGATTTTTTGACGTGACAACGTCTAACAAATCGATGAACGCCGGCTGCACGCACGAAAAAGGATGACTCATTGTCCCCTTACGCACATTGTCCCTTTACGCTCATTGTACGCTTGCGCTGCATCTATCTCTCTTCCACTCGATTGGAACAACCATCGATTTGACTTTTTCGATGCACATTAAACTTGAAACACTCCCATTCGTTTCCTACTTTTCCTATCATCGTCCTATCCTTAACAGAATAACACAGATTGGAAGAAGTTAAATAGCAAACATGTATAAAAGTTATAGTTATAATAATCTCTTCGTTAAAGTAATTATTTTATTTTTATTTATTTTTTATTTATTATTATTATTTGAGTGCCTACCAACAGTCAAAGCCTTTAACAGGTAGGTAATAAACATATTTGAATTAATGAGTGCAAATAAAAGTAAATTTATCAATTAAATTGTAGATTTCATTTCACTCCTTCTTTGTATCCATACAAAATAGTGATAAATCAATAAAAATTATTCAATTTTATTCATAAAAGTATTCAATCATTTCACCAATGTTTTGTTATGACGTTGTCACGTTAAACTATCGTCCGTAAACCGACTTTACAGACAACCATTTTTTTTTAATGACAAGGCATAGGACTTAGCTTTGGTTAATAGTTCATGTGAACACTTGTGAATTGGTGAGATTATCATGACAGTTGTAGTCGCCCTCGTGAGATAATAAGTTATTTCCTCTCGGCGCTTACAGACTAGAGCCTGGCAGTGAATACGTGGTTGCAACAAGGTACAGAAGGTCTGGGAGATATGATTCATGCCTTGAAATACCAAAATTATAGCAAAAATATAGAAAAAAAAATTGGTTGTCTGTAAAGTCGGTTTACGGACGATAGTTTAACGTGACAAAGTCATAACAAAACATTGATGAAATGATTGCATACTTTTATGAATAAAATTGAATCATTTTTATTTTAATAATAAAAGAATAAATACTTGAAATTATACTAGTAATCAGATTCATTTTCTTACGTACATTTGACGTAGATATTATTTCATATTACACATTTATAAACAAAGTTTTAAGTTTTCACTTCTGTCGGTCCGGCGCAAGCGTACAATGAGCGTAACATGATACAGCATAACGGGACACCGCGTAACGGGACACTTTTTTGTGCGTGCAGCCGGCGTTCATCGATTTATTAGACTTTGTCACGTCAAAAAACACAATATGGTGGGGCCTAAACACCTTAAACAAAAGTAGTACACTATTAAAAAAAACATTCGTAAATTTGCATGTACAAAGGGTTAGTAATTTGTCGCGTAATATTTTTAAAACCTGTACAGTTTGTGTAATTTTACACAAAAATGTTTAAAAAAATTTTAATTAACCTACAGGATTCCGTAAAAAAAACGCTAAAATACATATTTTATTATAATAACTTACGGGTTCTGAATTACACATTTGAATGTATATGTGAACTTACAAGTTTCCAATTAATCATTTTTTTAGTCCACTATCGGTGGTTTCAAAAAATAATTTATTGCAAAAATTCATAATATTCATCAAGCTTAAACTTACAAAGACTAATAAATTACAAAAAAATGTATTTTACAATTAATCTCAACAAAATAAAACATTTTTTATCCGTAAATCATTCACAGATTAGGGCTTATGCTATTTCTCTTTTTATTGTCTTAATTTTATGTAATTTATTTTTCATTTCAAATGTTAACTATGTGAAAATTAAATACTATATAAAATAACTGGCCCCGAGATTATACAACAAAAACACAATAAGAATACTTAACTAAAACTGATATATGGAATGCAATATTTTTATTCGGGGTTGAAAAAAAAATCTTTATAAACAGTTTAAAAACAAACTCTGTTTTTTTTTGTCTAAACCAGTATTTTTTTTTTTTAGGTTTAAACCAACTTTTTTATTACGTTGGTTATTTTTGGTTCTCACCATGTTCAAATGCAAGCCATACAACAACCCACTTTCTGCCACTCATGTTGAACCAGAAAAGTTATCAAAGTCAAAGTTCTGAAGTCCCGCAAATCTGCAAATCTGACTGGGACTTAACCACGGAAAGGGTATTTCCCCACAGAAAGAGGATTCTCCATAGAATGGGTGTTTCCCACAGAATGAGGATTTACAGTAGTCAGGGATTTCCCATAGAATAGGAATTAACTATTTCATATTTTCAATTTTGGAGGAGTATTTATCTGGGTATAATTTACAACTTATTCAGATTATTTTAATGAAAATCACTTGATTAGAATATGTATTTTTTATTCCGTAAATCACAAGAAACAGTAATAAGTAGAGACCTGAAAAATTCGCGGGTTCATTTCGCGATAGGCTAGAATCCAAATACATGTGCCTTTCTTGCTGCTTCAGTGATTGGGCCACGGTTTATCTGAAGGACTCTGGACCAATGAAAAACGTTCGACAGAAGAAGTAACGAATCACAAGCTTCCCAGTTAACACGTGTCACGAGTTAGTAGCCAATCAGCAAGTGTAATCTGCACGAGTACATAGAGGATCATGGAGTCTATCCTAGAGGTCATTTAAAAACGCGAATTTTTCCGGTCCCTAGTAATAAGCAAACCTTTGTTGTTATTGGAGTGGAATTAGACCTTTCATTAAAAAAAAATTACGATATTCTATTTCAAAATGCTATTTTTTTTTAAAAAAACACTTGGTTTAAAACATTGGTTGAAACCATTATACTTTAAATCGGCCAACCCTTGTTTTTGTCCGACGACTTATTTTCGCGCGGATTCTAACTGCTTGTTTTGCTTAACGGTGTTTCCATCACCAGCTCATCCAGCCGATGACGTCACGCGCAGCTATGCGGGGCCCGAGCCCATCCCGACTTCAAAAAGGAAATTTACGCTCGCCGGCCATGGGGTCGGGCCATCGGCACGTGACGTCACGGGTCACGCGACAACCCTCCAATCGAATGTCACGTCGGCCGTCAGCACGGACCTATGGCGCGTCCTGCTGCGAGGCGAAACACGCGCGCCCCCGTGGGACGTGCGAAGCTGTTTGCGGCGGTTTCTCGGACACACGCCGTTGCAGTTTCGCGCCGTTCGTCACGGGGAAATAAAATTTTCACAAAAGCAAAGCAAAACAAGAAAATTGGTTGTCTGTAAAGTCGGTTTACGGACGATAGTTCAACGTGACAACGTCATAACAAAACATTGATGAAATGATTGCAAACTTTTATGAATAAAATTGAATCATTTTTATTTTTAATAATAAAAGAATAAATACTCGAAATTATATTAGTAATCAGATTTTTAAAATGCAAGAATAATTACCCTTTATTTCCGATTTTTTTTTTTTGTAATAAGCAATGAAAACCACATTAACTTTTCACTTCACTTTATAAACAGTCGACGAAACAGTTCACGTGTAGATGACTTGTAATTAATTTTAAAAACTGGCGTTTAGCTATAAAGTTTAAATATAATTATGAACAAGTTTTCATATAAATAAAATGTAATCAAATATCTATCATCAATCATATGAATCACCATGATTTTTTAGTCAATTGTAACATAACCTATTATAACTAGCACTCGCCGACAGCGTAATGGAACACAGCGTAACGGAACAATGAGCGTAACGGGACACAGCGTAACGGGACACTTTAGTGCGTGCCGCCTGCGTTCATCGATTTATTAGACGTTGTCACGTCAAAAATTACAAAATGAAATCATTAAACCCACAGAAAACAAGTAGCTTGGCTTCTGGGTTGTAGCCGTGCCCTTGGCAAATAATTCACCGACGTTTCGGTCGACATTGCAGTCGCCATCATCAGGGAGAAGTTACCTACTGAGTTACCTCCTTCCTTTAATTCACTATGTACAATTATCAATAAAAATCATTGTTAAAAAATGTAGTTTCATTCCTTACTTGATTATGAAAACTTCACTAAATATTAAGACAGGTATTAGTTAAGTATATAACCAGTTTTTATTTAAAAAAATTTATGGTGTCTAACGACGTCTAGTTCTGTTTGTTGTCTAACGATTATTATAGTTTTTTTTTTAATTGCAGTTGTTGTACCTTGTATTTATAACTGTCCTTTTAACGTTGTATTATGTCACACGAATATTCTTTCAACTACTTTTTTTTTATGCACGGCGCCCACCACCTGTAGCTTTTTGGAAAGCCTTCTTTTCACAGACGAGAGAGCCAAACTCCCGATCGTGCATCTTCGGTTTTTTTTTTGTTCATTGTAACTCATGATAACTAATTGTCAATTAGGTTAGGTTAGCTACATTATAAGTACTTTAAAACATTGTGGACGGTTGATTTGGTTAGGATAGCTACCTTAAAGATACTGTGAAATCATTTAAAACGGTTTCCTAGCCCTGGATAGCTACATATTAAAAAAAGTAATTTGCTAAGCAACCATAAAATGATTTTACAGTATATTTAATTGTAGCTATACTTTACCTACTATAACCCACCACCATCCACAATGTTTTAACGTATTTATCATGTAGCTAACCTATCCTAAACGACCGCAAAAATTTAATGCCACACCGGTTTATACAATGAGATAGAACGGAAGAAAAAAAAAGCGAGCGTGAACTTCGGGTGTGGCTCTCTCGTCTGTGAATTGAAGGCTTCCCGCAGATTTTCAGCTGTCGATCGGCGTGCAACGAACAGAAATATGTACAGTGAAGAGGAGAGAGAGAGAGAGAGAGAGAGAGAGAGAGGGAGAGAGAGAGGGAGAGAGAGGGAGAGAGAGAGGGCGCAGTCGGTGACGGACCTCGCGTTTCGCGCGCCAAAGACACACCAGGTGCTCCCCGTCTGACGTCATCACGCGGGTCTCCGCAGCGGTGACGTCAACCCTTCTCGCGTCTCCGTGTCGGCATGGCAACCGCTGCGCGGCTGTGGCTGACACTGGACAATCTTTTTTTTTTTTTCCCCGGGTGACGCGAATTGAAAAAAAAAAATTTGACCACGCGATTTAAAAAAAAAAACTATATGAGAAATCAGCCTGATAATTAAAATAGTGTGCAACAAGGTAGGTGGTAAAAAATAATTTATTAAGCAAGGCCTGGTAAGAATCTGTTAGCTCAAATAGGAAATGACTAAATAGTGGAAGGACATGAAGTAGAAAGGGTGTATGTCTGTATGTCTGTCTGTCTGGTATTCCAAGACTATATATATACGTGTATATATATATAATTATGTTGAATATTGTACATCTTTACACTAACAGAATCCGGTTCCGATGTGGTTGCCCAAATTCCGCGCATGTGCAAAGCTTAATTTTTTTTTTTTTTGCGTTGATTTCGTCCAGATGGCGAACCCGCGTCAGACGCAGTTAACTCGTGTATGGTCACTTTCTTTTGATAATCGTGGGACGTACCAAGCGAGTTGGTGTGACAAATGAACCTTCATGATGAAAGCGAACCTACCCTGGAAGGCATTCCGTACACTTTAATGGTCATGACAAGAAATAACGTGTCTTATATATATATATATATGTGTGTATATATATATATATATATATATATTCTTCAGAAAATGATGACACGCGGTTCTTATTAAATTTTTATTTAAATGGTGCTGCTATCGCCTAGTATTTTCTCACGTTAATAATCGTATCGAAGGTTGCCCGAAAATCCGCTAGAATGCGTCGCGAAAACCAGTTTCCAGCCTCACGCAGGGCAACCTTTTTTCGGGAGACCTAATATGCACATAAAGTTCTGCCATTCCCGATTACACCCGAACAATTCACCTTCGGCCAACTTCGGGATGTGTTTTATTATTGCGCAGGAAAAATGAATTCAAATATTAAAAGCGGTCGGTTAGGTTAGCTACATTAAAACACTTTAAAACACTATGGACGGTTAGTTAGGTTAGTATAGCTACATTAAAATAAACAAGAGAAATATGAATATACATATATAAATAAACCCGAGGTTGGCCGAAGGTAAATATTCGGGCGTGTTCGGGCATGGACAGAACTTGATGGACATCTTAGGCTTCCCACCTTTTCCCTAAAAACATCGTATCTGCGTATCTCGTTTCCCGGCCGGGGATTATGGAACGCGGGCCGCGAATGGCGTTACGGTCGTGTTCCAACGAGGCAGAGACTACTCGCTAACTTGGCAACACCGCCCCGAAGCACAGCCGCGCGCGGGGGCTACATTGGGCGACGCGGTTTCACGCTCGGTTGAAACTACAGGGTTTGTAAAAAAACCGAGAAGCAAACTTGGAGACGAAACATTGGATGCGTTATTATTTCTTAAGATTTTATTCTCACCGTGCAAACAAGACGTAAAGTATCTGGACATTTTAATCTAATAAAGGTGAACATTGATTTCTGCAGGATAACGTTTTTTGTAACGGGAACTATTACTTACGTCTAATTAAGTTGATTATTACTGAAAAGTTTAACGTGTTAATTTTAAGTATTATAAACAGAAGTAGCTGATTTACTTAAAGAGAAGTTTGAAGTGGAATTTTGTTTAACTTACTTTTTCTTATAAGATGTATATAATCTGGTCATTGTAATTTAATGATTAATATTAGTTTGATCTCTGTAGTAGAATAACGTTTATTTTGAGAATTTAAGTGTAATTAAGTTGATTACAGTTGAATTACAGTATGCCTTCACTGATATTTTCAATTTTGTTTTCACCTAGCTTTCAGGATGGGATGGGATATCCAACCCCCCCCCCCCCCCCCCAAACCAAATGCTTCCACCAATGAGCATGCGGTTGAACCGGAACGGTTGGAGTTTCTACTCCAGTTATATATTCTAGATCAACTGTTTACATGTTATGCTTCTTCTATCATTATCCTCAATGCATTCTTGACAGTTCTGCACTGTGTGCTCTTTTTTTTAAAAAAAAAAGTCAAGAGAATATCAAGCAAAAAAAACCGCCTGCTTAAGTTATAGTCGCAGTGGCAGAAAAGCAGTGTGTGACAATGCCAAACTGTCTGATTTTCTACTGAATCTACAAGGTTTTTTTTTGTCTCTCCATACGTAGTGGTACTTCGCCGTGTGCCTCATACGTGTTTAAGAATGCATTACGCAACTCCAGATACCGCTGATTATATATATAATAAAAAGTGATAAATCGACAGGCTCAACAATTTATCATGCATTGGCTAAATTTTCTTTTTCTGGAAAAATAGTTTCTTAATTGCTCCAAAGAGAAAAACCTCCGCCCTGCTTCATTTTTCTACGCGTAAGCGGAGAAAAACAGCGATTCAACTTTTGCTCTCGGACAAAAGAGATCTCTTGAACATCGTTCGTCTTGTTATGAAGCTCAGACCTAAAGAGCAAAGGCTGATGCGAAGAAACTTGAAGGAACAGCGCGATGACGGGAAAGAAGAATAAGCAGGGATGGGAGGGGGAGAGAGAGAGAGATAAAAAAAATATGTATCCCGGAAAAGCGAAGAAAATGGCGAGGAAGAGAAAAAGAGAGAGAGAGAGAGAGGGAGAGATATAGATGCGGTTCCGCGAACGAACAGGAATGCAAGGAGAAGAAAAGAATTTTTTTTTTTAAACTAAAAAGCAAATTGCTGAAGCTATCTTTCATCGCCTTAAGATTCTACAGCCTCATAATTAATGGATTCCTTGTAGGTGGCAAGTAGAGCACATCAATCATCCAGGCGCCGCCGTCTGGACGGGCGGAATCTACAGGCGAGCGAAATTACCACGACGCGGGAGCCGCCATCTGTACAGCGGACAGAATTTCTCACGAGCGCGTGTCGCGTTAATAATGGGATAATGGCGCACGGCACGAGGCGTGGCAAAAACATGCCCCCACCCGATGTACAAAATATAATAAGAGTTCTGGCCACGATCATCACACCAGCGAGAATGTATACAACCCCCCCCCCCCCCCATGTCATTACACTCTCAGTGCGGGTACATCCAAGACACAAAAATAAAGATTTAAGGTGTTGAATATGCTACACCTGTTCTCTAACTGTGTTCCTAGTGCACGATAGGACACAGCCAATCCCTTATTTTTTAGGGAACGGATCTTAGTGTCCTATCCGTTGCTGATCTGTTGCCCAAACTACTGCGCATGCGCAGAACTCACTTTTCGTTGATTTCGTCCAGATGGCGGACCCGCGTCGGGCAGCCTTTTTTTTTTCACAGACGAGAGAGCCAAACGCCCGATCGTGCATCTTCCTTTTTTTTTTTGTTCATTGTAATTTGTTTTCTAGCTGTCGGCGTTGTGGTCAATTTTGACATTTGGCGTTATGGTATTTCGGCGTTGTGTCAACGACCCAATGTTACACTGTGGCACACCTATATGCTTGGTAAGTCGGCCGATGTCCAGGATTCCACGCTCGGTCGGCTGACTACACTGTCACAAATGACAGTAAATTTACGAACTTTTCAACGAAGAATCAACCTAAAACAAACGAACAGTCCTTCGTAATTTCAAATAACGGAATCTTCGTAGAAACTACGCAGTTATTTTGATTTCCGATTGGTACGTTACGTTCTAAACAAAGATAAAAAAACACACACACACATTTGGACAAAGGAAGTGTGTTATTAATAATAAGTTTATGAAAGGTTTGTTACTATAACAAGAATATACTTTTGGTTCATGTTCAAAGAAAGTGAACTTGTCCGTATATTTATGAAGATCCCTGGATAGTCTGCAAACAGCGTTTTACGTAATTGGAAGGTGAAAATTTCAAACAGTACTTAATCTCGTGTTTCTAGCAGACTTCATATGTCTTACTTACTGCAGGGAAACAAAACAAATAGGACCAATGACTTAAAGGGGCCCCGCATCGTCAGGGGTGTATGTGTGTTAGTGAGGCAGGATGATAAGCGCGACGCTCGCTGGTGCTTCTAGCGCGGTGTCTCCTCTGGACTGGCGCGCAGTCTTCTCGTAGTGCATTTGAGCGGAAACCACAACATTACATGGCGGAGAAATGAAGCGTGTGTTTCCAATAACCTAAAAATTATACCGTTAAGCCATTTTCATTCCCCTGAAAACACAGTTTATAAACGAAATACGTCAACAGAACTACCAGTGCTGAATCATTTGTGTCTTAACTGCACAAATTTTCGAGTGACGCACCAGGTCTAAGGCTAAAAAATTTCACTTCATTGCTAGTGATATTTGGGTTTAAAAAAATGTTCAAACGTAAACATTCAATAAGACAGCGAAAAATCATCAAATACGTCAGCTAAAAAGTAAAAAATTAAAATGTTGGAAGAAACGGTGGACGCAGCAAAGAAATATCGAATACAGACGAAGACATATAATGCCAAACATCAATATCGATTACATAATATAATTAACACTGACAGGACCGGATGCCAGTATGAATCAACGTGAGACAGGTTAACTGGATGAAAAGGGCGCAAAGACAGTCTTGGTGCAAAAACTCAAGTCTCTACATGACCGCCCAATCTTTACACAGCGCGGTACAGTCTAACCGGTCGTCGGGGGCTGGAAACAAAAGAACGCCAGTTCTTACGTTAAAAAAAAAAAAAAAAAAAAAAAAACCTTGCCGAGATAGCACGAGCGGTGCAATAAAACCGCGAAGTCCTCAACCCCCCTCGAACCACCCCTTCAAGGGTTGTCGCCGTCTAGACATTCCACCCACTCTTCACCCCTCCTGGCGAGCTTATTAACCCAGCCACCCACCCCCTTGGAAAACCAAGAAAGGTTGCGACAGCGGTCGCCTTTGCACCCCTCGCCAACCTAACTCCCCTCCCCCCCCCCCCCCCAAACCCCTTAAGGCTTCGTTCTACCACGACCACATCTCTCTTCGGCCAAATTGTCAGCTCTTTAAAATTTTATATTGAATTTCCTTTGCCGCAAGGGAGGGTGGATGGTGGAAGAGGGGAAGGGGGGAGGGGAATTTGATTACGTCGCCGCCACGACAAGAAGAACAGGAAGACGATGAAGAAGAAAACTCTTCGCGAATCCACCCGAGCTTCTACTTTGCTACACCCCGCCCCCTTTTTTTAAACCATTTTTTTTTTCATCCTGCTCTCCCGCTTATTTTCATTCTTAACCATTCTACCGCCGATTTCGCAGCAGATTTCACAGGCACATTTTTTTATAAATATGTTTGCACAATTTTCTCCCCCCCCCCCCCCCCCCCCTTCTCAAAGGGTTAGGCTCGTGTGCCTTACAGGTCTCAGAGCGAAATATACGTTCTTTAGTCGTATATATGATTAAAGACCCGAGAAGGTCAAAATGTGGGAAAGTAAGAGATTTGCAGACGTACTCGTCTTTCCTTTTGCGATTATATGTAAAGGTTGCCAAACACAACAGATGTATGTAAAAATATCTGGAAATTCACTTAGGCGAACAGTCCCTTAAAGGGCCCGCCTACCTGGTAGCAACATAGAGCATGCAGGGCTTCAAAGGGCGGAGGGCTGTTTCTGTTTCCGGATTTAGTCTTTAATCTGTATTTTTAGTAGAGTGAAAAGGGCTCAAAAGCATGTTTTCAGAATAATTTTCATTTCTGATTCTCGAAAACGCCCAAGGCCTTGCTTGCTTTGATTACATCTTTATCTCCATTTGCCAACCATCCAATGTTATGGTTACCGCTCAAAATTCACCGTTGACCCATGCACGACGAGAAGACTGCGCGCCAGTTCAGAGCATTGCGCTTAGGGGCGATACCAAGCTAGAAATGCCAGCGAGCGTCGCACTAACACCGACACACCCCTGACTATGAGGGCCGCCCAAAGTAGTGTCAAAAATCGTTATTATTGACGTGACAACGTCTAATAAATCGATGAACGCCGGCTGCACGCACGAAAAAGTGTCCCCTAACGCGCATTGTCCCGTTACGTTGTGTCCCGTTACGCTCATGGTACGCTTGCAGCGCATCTATCTCTCTTCCACTCGATTGGAACAAACCATCGATTTGACTTTTTCCAGGCACATTAAACTTGAAACACTCCCATTCGTTTCCTACTTTTCCTATCATCGTCCTATCCTTAACAGAATAACACAGATTGGAAGAAATTAAATAGCATACATGTATAAAAGTTATAGTTAAAATAATCTGTTCGTTATTAATTCAAATATGTTTATTACTATGAGTGCAAATAAAAGTAAATTTATCAATTAAATTGTAGATTCATTTCACTCCTCCTTTGTATCCATACAAAATAGTGAAAATTCATTAAAAATGAGTCAATTTTATTCATAAAAGTATGCAATCATTTATTTCATCAATGTTTTGTTATGACGTCACGTTAAACTATCGTCCGTAAACCGACTTTACAGACAACCAATTTTTTACCCTCGGATCTCAAATCTTTCGAATTGCAGATATTCAATTGTATTCCGAGGGTTCGAGGGTTCGAGGTTTCGACCGGACCGTACCTAATCAAAAAAATAAAATTCTGAAAACCCAAAATGGCTGCAGTGTAGGCGGAGGTTTATTATTATTATTTTTTTGCTTTACCGCGAACGGCTGGAGTATTTTTAACTCCCGTCAAGACAGCCGCCCCCCGCCCTAGCGTCTTTTCCGCACCAGGAAGGGAAGCTGTTCGGAAATGTCGGAATGAGGTGGGAGTCCTGACATTGGTGGGGGAAGGGGGGGGGGTTGTAAAATGGCGCTCTGAAGGGAAGGGACACATTTAATAAATGCAAATACCCCCGCGCCTGCCGTCGTTAGCGGTCGACAATTAAGGGGGTTGTTACATCTGATTTCACGCGCGGCCACACTTCATGCCCCACATCCCCTACCCCTCCCCCCCCCCTTCAGCCCTTAAAACGCAGGGGAGGTTCTCCCGCGCCCTAGGGGAGGGAGTGGTTGGGGGGGGGGGGGGGAGTGAGACGCTGAGTTCCCAGACACACCCTGAGCGTTGTAATCGTGTTGACAAGCGGGTCCGGTGGGGGGTGGGCGTAGCATTTTTATAAGGTTGGCACCCGCTACTCGGGGGCAAAACGGCCCAAGCGCCGCTCGCTCAGGGCCACAAACGAAGTCAAGGGCGCGGCTATGCACTCGCTAACCCGCACACATAAGCAGGTAGCATCCTAAATTATTTTGCCTTTAATATTTCGTGTTTTTTACGCGTGATTTAAAAAAAAATAATTCATAATATAACAATGTTTAATTGTTAATAAAATGCCTTTTCCACTAAACAAGTCATGATTTTTATGTTTTTTTTATGAACGATAAAGGTTACGTACTAACGGCCAAAACCTGTATACCACATGATTTCATGTTTTCAGTACCTACATGCCAGGACTGGCATGGAAATTTAACAAAATCAATGAGTAGAAGGGAAAAAACACGAAATATTAGAAACAAAATAGTTTAAATTGTCCATGTGGAGTTCTAGAGCAGTTCGACGTGTATAATTTTGGGGTTTACAAGCTATTTTACCATGTTGAACAAGTTATAGATATTTTAGCAGTCGGTAAATTTAAACCTAGCAAAAAAATTTTAATCCAAAAGAGTGCAATTTTTAGCTTTATTACAATCACACGAATTCATGGCCATCTAACGAAGTTAATGCCTTATTTCGAAAATTACAACTGTAACATGTGTATGTATTTGCTGAAAATTCTTTATACCTATAATTTTTTTTTTTCCTTTTATATGATAATCCTGGTACATGAAGTTAAAATCTCACCCCACTATAAACATAAATTTAAAAAAAAAGTTATCCCCCACCTTTTTTTCCCACTTTCAATGTGCGTGCATTGTGTTCGAATCAAAAGTATTACATAATTTGGTATTACAGCGACAATGTGGGACCAAGGGACAAAAATACCATTTCTTTGTCGAGAGATAACTGAGCGTATACCTCTAATCCTTGGAAGCTTTGTAAAACTTTATAAAAAAAACGTTTTTGGATGATGCACATTTAAAAGAATTGAGAAGTATTGGAGTAGGTATAGTGCTATGATATTTTTTTTAGGCAGAATTCAAAGAAATACTACCTACTGGTGCCGTTACCATGGTGTGACTTCCGGGAGATTTTTATTTAGTTATTATGTTATTTCATATAGTTATTGTTAAATGGTCCGTAGATCCCAAAACTCAAAAGTTTATGTGTGTGTGTGTGTGTGTGTGTGTGTGTGTGTGTGTGTGTGTGCGCGGTCGCGCGCGCGCGCGGGGGAGACCTAAGATGCACATAAAGTTCTGCCATTCCCGATTACACCCCAACAATTCACCTTCGGCCAACTTCGGGAACTCAAATATTAAAAGTGGTCGGTTAGGTTAGCTACATCAAAACACTTTAAAACACTAGTTAGTTAGGTTAGTAGGCTATAGCTACATTAAAATAAACAGAGAAATATATATATATATATATCAACCAGAGGTTAGCCGAAGGTGAATTGTTCTGGTGTAATCGAAAATGTGCATCTTAGGCTTCCCGCGCGCGCGCGCCATCCATCCGCCACAGATGACAGCGTTGTGGTGACGTATTTCCGTTCCACGAAGTTAGACCGAGAGAGCTAAGATGTTACACATTAAAAAAAAGGCGTGCGAGGGACGGTCTGCAAGCGGACATCTCCCCCCCCCCCCTTCCTTTTTTTTATAGAGAGAGAGAGAGAGAGAGACGTAAGCCTGTGATGCGCGAAGGTGCAGCGTCGCACCACGCCTTTCAGTCTTCTTCCAGAAGTCACGCGTTCCCTTCTTCCCCTCAACCGCAAACCCCCTCCACCCCACCCCTACCCCCCTGCACCCGGCGCGGATGATCAGGCGCTAATTCCAGCTGCGACAAGAGGCCGAGACTTCTTGTCGCCGCAGCAGCTGAACGAGCGGGTGAAGTCTTTGCGGGGGCGTCTGAAGACATGCGACGTTCGAGAGTAGACGTTGTGGGTGAAAGAGAGAAGGGCGGGGGTTTAAATGAGGGAAGGAACTTTTCTTCTGCTAAATGATTTAATAAATAATAATAAAAAAAAAGAAAGACAGGAGAAGGAAGTCCCGAGATATTCCTGGACGAGGGAGCTTCAAGCGCTCGGCTGACAAGGGAGACTCTTAGCACTCGCCGCGGTGAGACTGCCGGCGGTAATGATAAACTGATTTCCGCACAGTCGGCGTGGACAATAATGATGGGTGGGAGGGGAAGAGACTAAAAGTGGGAAAGGGGAGCAAAATAAAAAAAAGCGACGTAGCCTGTGGTTCCTCGACCTCTGGAAGACAAAAAATATACATCAGATTTAAATTTAAAAATAAAATAAAAAGCGTGCTGCTTTCGATGAGTGCCTTCAGATAATCTCAAGAGGTTGTAAAATCCAGAGAGTCAACAGTGATTTTATTCGTGTCTTAACTTTTTTTGTGGTTGCCGGTCACGTGTATTGTGACGTTGCTATTTTCGATGGTTCGTTGTTTCCTGAAGGCATGGTTTTGTAACTACGTAAGAAACGCAACGACCAATACACCTTGTATGTCCAAAAGCTTACATCAAGACATGCACTCCCATTGCACAAATCTTTCAAAGATAATATACACCTTGAAATCGATCAACCTAAGAAAACAAATTTACCAATTTTTTTTTCTCGGGCAGTTTTTTTTAAATTAATTTCATCATGAAAACATATATATATAGCCTATATATTTTATTATTAAGTCATTTTCTTCGACAGTCCGAAAGTTTAACCTTTAGATTTGCATAGTAAACACCACATCGCGGCAGTGTATGCACACAACGAATGCGTCTTAAAAAGTATTTTTTAATTAAACTCTTCAAGAAGATAAAAGTTAACAGACGCTTGCGTTGCGGTTTCGCGTCTTGCGTTATTTATGAACCAGCGGGCTGATTACGAACATCCGCGCAGACTTGCGGTATCCTCCACGCTACACAGAAACACGTTCCGCATTCGGCGACTACGAACTAACATGCGGTATGTGTGTAGTTATGATCTGCTGGACTTCTGAGCCACAGAATGTATCAGCAACCACTGAATAATTAACGGGAGCGTTAAATAAACTATTGAGCAAGTGAAATAGGAAAATATTTGATTTTTTTTTCCCATCTGATTTTTCTAAATATTCTTTTCGGGCATTTAAAAATTTGGTGATTTATTTGATTTTTTATTGTTTAATTTAAGGATGGAGTAAAATAAATTTGTTTCGTCAATGTTCAAATATTAATCATATTGCGCATCATTAAAGTCGTTTTAAAATATATATGCTGAAAAATCAAATAGTAAAACATGTAATAAGTTCCATAAAATAGTAATATGCCGTGTCCGTAAGGTATATTGTGTAACTAAACATGATCTGAGACCTAGAATACTAAGCTGACAATGTGTCGTCTGTGCGCACATTTTCTTTCCAGCATTATTTTGTTTTTTACAGAATTGGAAGTGAGTTTGGCTTGCATTTTTCCTTCAGGAATTAGGTAAAATTGGTTTGTAGATATTGCAATTTTAAAAGATTTTTTATGTATACGAGTAAATATTTATATAATCTTTTCATATTATTCCTTGTTTTAGAAAACAATCTATTGGTAAGACGTGATTTTTCGTCGCGGTCCAGATAATTTTTTTTTATAAATATGATACTACGTGAAAAAGCACTTATCACTTAAATATTATTTCGGAAGTAAAAATGTTGGAGAATTTTTTTGATTTAATTCACTTTATTCAGTAGCTTTTGACGTTTTGAAGCCACGAGCTATTCGTTTATTTTTGGTGACAACATTTTTTGTAATGAATGCAAATCTCTTTAAATTACGTAGTATATGAATTAAAAGAAGAAAAAAAACCTTTTTAAACACGAATTAAAGTTTTTTTTTGCAATTCATGGATATAGTCTGGAGCACAACACTAATCTTATTTTTGAAATTAATAAACACTGTTGAAAAGCGCAAGGCGATACGAGAATTTGATGCTCTTGGTGTATGTAGTGGTAGGCAGTCCCTCGCCTAACAGAAACCTATGTTCGCAGATAACGCAGCAGCTGGACTCCAGCAGATGCAATGACGATATAGCATTCCCCTCCAACCCTCCCATTCTGCCTTCCCCTTGCTTTTCTCCCTCTCCCCCTCTTCTCGAGAAGTTACGATATTTCGCTCCACCCATCCACTAGATGCAGCACATAGCCAGTAGCCCAGCGCGCTAAAAAATTTTCCTAGGGAGGCCCCTTAAAGGAGTTTGAGCAATTCGTCTATATATAAAAAAAAACCCTTCCCCATTTCATCCTCTTTGGTCGGATTTTGCCTATTAACGAAGTCGACCGAGATTTTCCATTACTATACTTTATGTATCTGTCTGGAAATGATACGTGCAAAATTACGGGAGCTATCGTGTCCATAAAATTTTGATTGGTTGACAATGGTTTTGGACGTCAATCGACCATGAAACGTAAAACTATATAAAAAGTATTAAGTCGCACTATGGTAACGGCTACAATAAGTTTATTTTTCTTTCGAAATCTGACTTTAAAAAAAAGGTTTCTAACTCAATTGCCACTCGAGAATTACCCGATACTCATGGATCTTCGACGCTTTAGCTATACCATTGACAGCTGAAACGAAAATAAAAACTGCTTCGGGACCGAAGAATCATGCGAGTAGGTACCAGCTTTAATAGGCTATATAAAGTCGCCGTAACTACGTGCTAAATCTTTTACGATATTGGCGCT
The DNA here is from genome assembly GCF_032445375.1 of Bacillus rossius redtenbacheri. Lineage (NCBI taxonomy): Eukaryota > Metazoa > Arthropoda > Insecta > Phasmatodea > Bacillidae > Bacillus > Bacillus rossius. The sequence continues at coordinate 9,860,509 of NC_086342.1, read as the reverse complement.
AAAACGACCGTAAAACAAGTGAGCTGCGGCAGCGACGGCCAAATGTGCAACTACACAGTTCTCCAAAGGCCAAACTACAGACATTCCCTTTTTAGGGTGGGAATTAAATTCTGCCACAGTGAAAAGTTACCGTCGTCAAAGCTTCTTATATACAAGAAAAACAAATAGCTCAAGCTAGCAACTATTTTTTTTATTAAGCAATCAATAAACATTTTCCATTTAAATGGAGGTCCACATCCATGTGGTTGACTTTGTAAATTAAGAATTTTATTGAGCTGGAATCCCACAGAAAAAGAAAAAAAAAAAAGATTTTGAGAAGTTTATTGTCTAGAAAACGCTTGTGTACACTGACTGTCTCATCAGCAATTCATGACTGGGCAAACGAAAGTGTAATAAAAAATATAATTTCGAACATTTATTTACTATGCAACAAAGTTAAACCGACTCAAGGTAGTAGTTATTCGAGGTAGTTATTAGAAGAGATAACTTCGAGGGTTTCTAAATTCAAATACTGAAAAACGTGTGGTATTGTGAGCCGTTAAAAAAAAAAAAAAAAATTACATAAGTTTAACCGAAAGACGCCAGGTTTCGAACTTTTTAGACCGTAAAAGTTTTGTATCGTTTTAATTTTTCAAAATTCAACTTCGTTTAAGCGTTGCATGTAACTAATTGAAATTCATTAAGGTAAATACTTACTGGCTGCTACAAAAAAAAGTGTTTTAGTAATTAACTCGAATTTTGGGAATGACTAAAACAGTAATTATAGCCTACTGTTACAAACGCCAAGGCCGCGACACGCGACAGGTTCGAAGTTGGCTGGCGGGCCTAAACGGCCACTGGAGTCACGCGCCGTCCATTGACGTAAGGCATGCCACGCGTGCCTGGCCGGATTACAAGGGTCGTCGCTTACCCCCCACCCCTCCTTCCAACCCCACACCTGCCTCGGCGCTGTTGTCTATCGCTGTACGGCCTCGGGAATTCCGTGGCGGGCCGCCGCGCGGAGTGGCGAGAACGAACGCCGCCTTTCTGGACTGTTCGAGCGGCGTCGGGTCGGCCCCGGGATGACGCGACTCTTCACAGCTGCTCTCCTCGGTTAGACCCACGAGACACAAGTCATTTTGGGTTATATAGGGGTTAGTGGTGTCTCGGGAGGAATTGAAATATTTTAAATACTATACCCAGAAACAAGAAAAATCTCTCGGCGATCGAGGCCTCGACACACCGGGAAAAACCTGGCGCTCGGACTTTGTGTAAGCATTTGCTGTGCGCACTCGGCGGGGCCAATATACAGTTCTTTTTTTTTTTCCCCGGCATGCACGAGGTTTAATATTTAACGCGGCCTACTTTTCCCTACGAAGGAGTTAGTAGTGTCAACATGAACACCATGAAAATGCAATCTCATTTTAGTTTCCGTGCGTTGTGGAAGGGAAGCCATCTTTTCACAGACGAGAGAGCCAAACGCCCGATCGTGAATCTTCGTTTTTTTTTTTTTTTTGTTCATTGTAAAAGGTTAGGTTAGCAACATTATAAATACTTTAAAACATTGCGGACGGTTGATTTGGTAAGGATAGCTACATTAAAGATACTGTAAAATCATGTAAAACGGTTTCCTAGCCCTGGATAGCTACATATTAAAAAAGTTATTTGCCAAGCAACCATGAATTGTTTTTACAGTATTTTTTAATGTAGCTATAATAACCTAATATATAACAAACCATCCACAATGTATTAAATTATTTATAACGTAGCTCTAATCGACCGCAAAATTTAATGCCACACCGGCTTATACAATGAGATGGAACGGAAATAAAAAAAGCGAGCATGAACTTCGGGGAACTTCGGGTGTGGCTGTCTCGTCCGTGAAATGAAGGCTTCCCGTTGTGGAAGCGGCGGACGCAGTAGTGAGATGTTCCATGGGTCGCGGGCCTCAAAGGGGACATCTCGGCGGGGGTGGGGGAGGGGAGTACTGACCTTGACGGCGGGGCCCGGCCGGCGCGCGCCCCTAGTGCACCCACGACGGGCCTGTGGTGTACGGCGGCGCCGGCTGCTGCGGCGGCGGCTGGTGGCGGTCCGCCCCCGCCCCCGGGTGGTGGTGGTGGTTGTGGTGGTTGTGCAGGTGGTGGTGGCCGTGGTGGTTGTGGTTGTGGTGGTGGCCGAAGTTGAAGTCGAGGCTGCCGTCCATGCTGAGCTCGTGCTTGATCACCTCGTCCACGTTGCAGTCGAAGCCCTGCAGCGTCTCGATGTTGAGGTTGAGGTCGTCGGCGATGGTGCCGTGGTTGAGCGCGCCCATGAGCTGGCCCATCATGGTGGAGGGGGCGGGGCCCGCCGCCTCTGCGGGGCTGCGCTCGCGGAACTGCTGCTGGGCGGCGGCGGCCGGCGCCTGCAGGTACTCGTACTGCTGCTGCTGCGCCACATTCAACACCACATTCAACACCACATTCAACACCACATTCAACACAGAATACTTTATAATAATGCCAAGCATCATCAACATGGGCAAAATTCTGTTTCCCGGTAAAAAAAAAAAAAAAACGGGTGTTTGTACTTATGTACGTGCGTGAGAAGATATACTTCTTTGGCATCATTAATTAAAATATAGTTTTTAATTGCATGCAAATAATTAATTACAATAAAATAATAACATAGCTGAAAAAGATAATCAACACAGTCAATAAAGTTCAGTTTAAATTTGAAAAATTGAATAAATGAAATTTTAGAGAATAATAAATCAATATGACATAGTTTGTTCTAAATATTATAAGATTCTCAAATTTAAATATTTATTATTGATTATTTAATATTTTACAGAAAGTAAATATATCTAATAATAAATTCAACCATTTAATTTAACTTTATTCATTTTTTTAATATTTATTATTTTCTTAATTTAATGTTCACTTTTCATTTTTATCAAAAAGTTCCCATTAAATGTGTTCATTTATTTTTATAATTATTTAGTTCAATTTAATAATAAATATTAAAAATTAATATTTTAATTTTATGTTCGATTTTAATTTTTATCACAATTTTTTTATTAAATTAATTTCTTTATTTTGTAAATATTAATAACCAATAATAAATACTTAACATTAATAACTTAATAATATTTAGTATTAATTATATTAAATAATAAACTTTTAATTTATATCAATAAATAATACATACGGATAGTTAACCTCAATTATATTGGAGCACTTGAAACAGTATAAAGGCACAACTTTTTTACTAATATTTACGAATTATAAATAATATTAATCAAAATATTCAATTTAAATCACTACTGAATATAATTAATTAGCACATATATAATTCGCACTTGTATGAAACTAAAACACGTGTTGTGAATGTAGAAACTAGAAACATGTGGATAAATATTATAAATATGAAAACAGTTATCGGAGGCGACGAGCGTGCCAATATGCGCGACTAATTGAGGTTCTATTTCTATTTTGTTGGTAGCTTTTATTCGAGACTTAATGGGCGATTTAGCGGGTAGCTTCAACCTGTTAATTTTGTGTTACAGTGATGCGCGCGCGCATCTTAAAATTTCTCTCTCGTCATTTTTTCATAACGCGCCTAAAGAAGTATAACTTCAAAAATACTTCAGAAAACACTAAACCATTGCTTTCTACCTGATTTTCGACAAATGCTGCCCATCTTGTTGAAAATTCATTTAAAGAGTTAAAATTAAAAATTATCCCTTTGGTTTTGCAACTTTGGTTCACGCCATCCACCACAGATGGCAGTACTGTTCCGGTGCATTAAAGAAATTACTTCCCGCCAAAATGCCTGTACCAGGAGCTAGGATGCTACACATTTAAAAAAACATGTGAATGTTACAAATTATTTTAAAGCAAAAAGGTTTGTAAAATGTTTATAACATAGATATTTAAACCAATGTCTGCTGTACAAATACAAAAAAAGAAAAATAGTTTTGCAAAAAAAAAAAATATGACTGCAGAACTTCTGTAAGGCTCATATCACGGTTCAATAAACTAGAGAAGCGGCATCCACTGCCGACAGATGGCACTTAGTATTAAACTCGATCCAGACAATTGTAAAGCAATAGTTAGGGTCCTGAAAATCTTAATATAAAATTTTATGTTGTTACATTTCAACAGTTCGTAATATTAATTGTTAATTCACTATTTATTTAGAAAATTGTCTTCTTTCTCTCTTTCTGCCATTTAACCCTTTACGATAGATACACTTTGGCAAAGAAGTTTCACTTGTATCACGCTCATATTTTTTTTTTTAAGTTGCTTGGCTTCAGGGTTGTAGCGATGCCAGAAGGCAAATATTTCACCGACGTTTGGGTCGACGTTGCATTAGCCATCATCAGGGAGGAGATCACCTACTGACGTCACTTCAAGTTCTCCTGCGCTACCGGGGAGGGTTTTTTTCTGGGTCGTTACCATAACGCCGAAATACCATAACGCCGAATGTCAAAATTGACCACAACTCCGACAGCTAGAAAACTGACGTGTACCACAACGCCGAAATAACAACTGAAAGAATTTGTGTGTGTTTCTGAAATGTACCTTAACGCCGAAATACCACAATCAAACCTAACCTTATCTAACCTAACCTAGCGTAATATAACCTAACCTAACTTAATCTAGCCTAACCTAACCTAGTCTAACCTAACCTAGTCTAACCTAACCTAGTCTAACCTAACCTAGTATAACCTAACCTAGTATAACCTAACCCAACATTTGTGGCAATCCTGCAATGACATTTTTCGGCGTTAGTGTATTTCGGCGTTGTGGTAATTCGGCGTTGTGGTACACAGCAGTTTTCTAGCTGTCGGCGTTGTGGTCAATTTGGCATTTCGGCGTTGTGGTATTTCGGCATTAAGGTATTTCGGCATTGTGGTGCGTCCCCACTTTTTTCTCGATCGGCTGCAGTCAGCAAACGTCGACCGGAACGAGTGTGATGTCCCAGCCTAGCTACGAGGTAAGCCTACATTTCACAGACGAGAGAGTCACACCCGAAATTCCCCGAAGTTCATGCTCGCTTCCCCCCCCCCCCACCCCCCCCCCCCCCACGTTTTATCTCATTGTATAAACCGGCGTGGCATTAAATTTTGCGGTCGTTTAGGATACGTTAGCTACATTATAAATACTTTAAAAACATTGGGGGATGGTTGATTATATTATTTAAGTATAGCAACATTGAAAAATACCGTAAAATCATTTTATGGTTGCTTAGAAAATAACTTTTTTTTTAATATGTAGCTATCCAGGGCTAGGGAAACCGTTATAACATGATTTAACAGTATCTTTTAATGTAGCTACCCTGACCAAATCAACCGTCCACGATGTTTTTAAAATATTTATAATGTAGCTAACCTAACGAAGGTGCGCGATCGGGAGTTTGGGTCTATCCCCGGTAGCGCAGGAGAACTTTGTAGTGACGTCAGTAGGTGATCTGCTCCCTGATGATGGCTAATGCAACGTCGACCCAAACGTCGGTGATATATATTTGCCTTCTGTGCATCGCTACAACCCTGAAGCCAAGCAACTTAAAAAAAAAATAATAATGATCGTGGTACAAGTGAAACTTCTTTGCCAAAGTGTATCTGTCGTAAAGGGTTGAATGGCAGAAAGAGGTACCTTTGAATATATATATATATATATATATATATATATATATATATATATATATATATACTGTATAGAAGTAGCGAGTGGATAGGATTTACTATACGTTTTTCAGAAGCGTATGATGAGCAGCTTGGGAAATTCACCGCTGCAGTGCGCTGCCGTAAAGCCCTGTATCGTCTTAGTTGTTCTTTACACGTTAGAGCGCAGCACTGTCGCCCGCTGTCATTCCCCGCACCCCCCACCCATCATTCACTGCAGCTCACGGTCGTTCAACGGGAGGGGGAAGGGGTGTTTGAAGAGTTCGACACTTGTCCGCTAGGGACCACCACAAGTCGATGCCCTAGAGCAGTGTTTTTCAATCTTTTTGATTTCGCGACCCCTTTACAAGTTGAAAAATTCCGGCGACCCCCTTGTGTCACAGAAAACAAAGAAATTATTTAATTAAAAGACTACGTTAATGGTATTTTCTATTTTGGTACAATTATCTATTATTCGGATCTACACTCTGCAGGAAGCCGCGAGAGTTTTGAAAGTAAGTACGAGGTAAGTTGGTAAGGCTACGTGCGACTTAACTTGGACGCCAACTCGCGCGGGCCAAACTGCGTCGGCGACGGCCACGTTGCCACGCCGCATTGTCGTTGCGGCGACAGGAAGCGACCCGCGCGCGCCACCCGCCACCGCCCGCAATGTTCTTTTGTTTCAACTCTCATCTCACCCAGTTATGCGTAGTCACCGATGAGTACGGACGTCATTCTTTTGTTTTTCACTTGCTCGGTGCGTTTGTAAAAATGTTTAAGTTTCTCAAAAGATCGCAGCCTTCAACATCTGGTACGAGTGTCAATAGCGGTGGTGGTGAAACAAACCCCCAAAAAAAAATATACATTACGATGACAGTTATTTGTAATACGGGTTCACAGTCATAAATAATAAACCTCAATGTGTAATTTGCGGCGATGTTTTATCACGTGAGAGTATGAAACCGTCAAAGCTTATGCGTAGAGACACCTGTATTTCGCGATTTTTTTCATGTCAAGGTATTTTACAAAATACTGTAGCTTTTCTCCTGTGGTTATTGGCTGAGGTCGGTGAGAGGTGTCGTCCCGCTCTTGACGGGGCCAATGAGAATGTGGTCACCGTACTGCTGCACCCTCACAATTTGCCATGACTCTTAGAAAAAGCTACAGTGTTTTGTGAAATACCTTGACATGAAAAAAAATCGCGAAATACAGGTGTCCCTACTTATGCGGCATCTCACAACCAAGCATAAAAATGAAGCTGTTAAGCCGTTGGATTTCTTTGAACGAAAGTTGAAAGCTCTTAGTCAGCAGCAAAATACTATGATTCAGGTAATAAAATAGTGTTTCCCTAGTCTCCACAAAGTGTTGTTAAGACCCTCAAAACGCTAGCGATAGGTGTAAGTCGAGTCTATTCTGTTGCTGTTTTTACTGTTGATGTTTTATGATGTTTATTTCTTTGTTGTTTGCATACAACTTTTTATTGTACTTCATTTCGGTGTGCAAAGGTTCCGCGTACTTATTTTTTTTTATTGACTATTCACTTTTATATTGTCTGGTTTATTTTCAGGCATCCAGTGTTAACGAGTCAGCATTATTAGCTTCAGCCGGCGACCCCCCGAGTAAGGCTTCGCTCGGGGTCGCGACCTACAGATTGAAAAACACTGCCCTGGAGATGGTGGCGATTGCGGGCGGTGAATTAAGCAACTACCTCAAAACCGTATTGGAAATTTTAACCTGAGCTGGCGACTTCTATACAGTATATATACAGAGGTGCCCACCCCCCCCCCCCCACCCCCCAAACACTATGACTCACCCCCCCCCTAACCTAATAATGCGCCCCCCCCCCCCGAAATTATTTATGCTATTTCTCAATGATTTACTCAATTATTTTATAATATTATACTTTTTTAGTATTATATTTTATCACATTTTGCATTAATTAAAACTGATTTTCTAATAATAATTTTGGTCATAACAGGTAATATTTCCATCCTGAATCGACAGATGCCAAACTGCTTTTGTTGAGGAAAGTGCGGGGTTGCCAATTTGATTTACAAGATCCCTTTCAATTATCAAAGCACCAGAAACGTATTTTCACATCGGAAGCTATAATTATGTAAATAATATATACATTATTCTCGTCTTTTAACAACCCCCCCCCCCCCTCCCCTGAAATTTTAATGACGCAGTCTGCGTCGTTACCCCCCCCCCCCCCCTTTGTGGGCACCCCTGATATATATATATTCAAAGGAGGTACTAGGCCCAGCTAGGTACGAAGGCGCCGCGGTCGTCTCACCGTGTAGGTCTGGTGCTGCTGGTGCTGGTGGTGCGAGGCGTAGGGCGAGGCCTGCCCAGGAGCGTACGCCTGCATGTAGGGGTCTGCCGGCTCCAGCTTCATGGCGCCGGCCAGGCTTCCCGCGAGCTGCTCGTACCCGGGGGGAGGCGGGTACGGCGACGGCGCGCTCCAGTCGGGCTCGGCCCCCAGCACGGCCGGGATGGGCGACAGCCGACTGCACGACGAGGCGTTGGACGACGCGCGCGGCCTGAAGTCTCCCGGGCTCAGCTGGAATCCTCCTCCTCCCCCCACGGTTGCGGCGTGCAAGGGAGACTCGGGGAACAGGTCCAGGCCCTCGGACAGCGACGACGAAGGGCTGGGGGTGGAGTCCGCCGCCGCCGGAGGAGGCGGCGCAAGCCCGCTGCGCAAGGCCTCCACCTTCTTCTTGACCCGGCCGCGGCGCTTCTCGAACTTGGAGGTCTCCATGGAGGTGGCGCGGCGGCGCGCGCTCTTGCCCGGCTTGGCGTCCGGGTTGATCATCCACCAGGACGACTTGCCCGTGCCCTCGTTCTGCACGCGCATGAAGCGGTTGTGCAGCGACAGGTTGTGCCTGATGGAGTTCTGCAACACAGATTTCATCATCATCATTATTTATTTTTTTCCCCTAACATAACTAAAACCTTTGAATATATATATACACACACACACACACACACTGTTGGTCAGCAGGTTGGGGTGGGACTTCAGGCTGATCGGTTTCTAAAAGAAGGGAAAACAACGTTCTTCGTTAATAACATCTGGGTAAAATGGTTCAATTCCAGTAACCCTAAAAGCTTTTTTTCTGCAAGACGTTAAGTCGCGAGTGGATAGGATTTACTCTTAAGTTTTTTTTTTCAGGAGCGTATGATGAGCAGCTTGGGAACTTCCACCGCCGCAGGGGCGCTGCCGTAACGCCCTGTATCGTCTAAGGTTGTTATTTACACGTTAGAGCGCAGCACTGTCGCCCGCCGTCATTCCCCCGCACCCCACACCAACCAATCATTCACTGCAGCTCATGGTCGTTCAACGGGAGGGGGAAGGGGTGTTTGAAGAGTTCGACACTTGTCCGCTAGGGACCACCACAAGTCGATGCCCTAGAGATGGTGGCGATTGCGACGGTGAATTAACCAACTACCTCGAACCGTATTAGAAATTTTAACCTGGGCTGGCGACTTCTATACAGTATATATATTCAAAGCTAAAACTAAGCGTATTTTGGAGGGGTCCGGGTTAGGGGAGGGACCTAGGTGCGTCTCAGGCCGAAGCCTATACGCCTAGTCATGCTGGGATTAGACAGGGTCGCATGCATCGTGTGCTAGGAAGGGAATTGGCCAGCCACGGCAACGATTGGCACCATGACTAACTCCCCTCTCTATTAAATCTAGACTATAACTAGAGATAGGGTGGGCCCAGGTAAAACCTGCATAGACACAGGGGAAAACCCTGGGCACACCGACCCCCCAACTCCGTCACCCACCGAGACTACACGACTTCCCCCAGAGTTTCACGGGAAGCCTATTTTTCACACACGAGAGAGCCAAACGCCCGATTAATGCATCTTCGGGTTTTTTTTTGGTTCATCGTAAATGTGTTGATAAAATGATACTAACGGTCAATTAGGTTAGGTTAGCTACATTATAAATAGTTTAAAACATTGTGGACGGTTGATTTGGTTAGGATAGCTACATTAAAGATACGGAAGAAAAAAAAAGGCGAGCATGAACTTCGGGGAACTTCGGGTTTTGGCTCTCTCTCGTCTGTGAAAAGAAGGCTACCCGAGTTTCACACAACACAACTTGTACACTGAAAAAAATAGTTGGGGTCTATAAGGAGATTCCAGTGGTTACTGCGAGACATGGTTTTAAATTCTTCCACAAAAATTAACTAGTAAAGTAAAAAATTTAAACTTTCAACATTCATTCTTCTCATCCGTACCGCACAAAAAAACTGCTTAACAATGCAATTTTTTTTCCAGCTGATTATGCAAATAAAAATACGCGATCGTTTTGTGAAGAGTTCTCAGCCTCTCAAAATGTAGGCAAGTTTAAACGTATAAAATAATGTCATGTCAAGTTTCACTGTAAAACTATAGCATGAAACAAGTCTGTAGCGAAACTCTTTGATTACAGACACATTTCGACGAACCATCTTTCACGGCATTAATATTACTTCCGTCACACACTCCCTGAAAACATATTTAGTAATTTAACAAATTTGTGTTATTAATTTGAAAATTTATTTTTAAGCTGAGCAATGTTTTGAAACTATTTCTTTCTTGACTTAAGTATTTTTTGTAATATTATTTCATATAGTGTAATTGGAAAATGTGTAGTATTATGAATGTTAAGAAACTATTTTCGTTAACTAGAACACCTCTAAACGGTGGTTTTCCTGGTCGGTAGCACAGTTCTTAAAGCGCTGGGCCTTGAAGGGCGAGAATGGCTCGCACGCCAAAAGCCTCTTCACCTCTACGCGCCAGGCACAGAACTGTTATAAATGCAAATGATTTCCCAGCGTTTTACTAAAAGTCAGAAAGGTTTGAAAAAAAAAAATGGGGTGTAGCTGTCTCATGGACATGGCCGTGTGTTGTACTTGAATACGCTTTTTTGACGCGTTTAGACCGACATTAAATATATTTTTATTTTAACACCATATACCTATATTCACTGTATTTTACACTAATGTTTTATATATGTAATCGATAGATTTTGACGAGAGCTGACGATTGAAATCCAATCGAACGTCGTAGCTTCTCCGAGTCAACTGTTATACTAAATGGAAATCTCGAAACACAGCAAAATGACCTCAAAATGGCGACGCTTCCCCATCCACCACGCGCGATGCGTCACAGTCCTCACTTAGCGTAACGAATTCTTCGATACTTCAGCTATCAAGTGGTGTAATTAAATTTTGGATGGAGATGATAGATATGTAGCTGCAACACCAAACTGTACCCCCCGATTTTGAATTGCCTCCCACTATGGAAGCAAATTTAAAGACGTATTCACGTCAAAAAAAAAAACCTAATTTACAAGCTTGCCTGTAAATGGAGAACGAGTGAGTACAACCTTTTCGTGATCCGTCCTGCCGATATATACGACAGTTCCTCAAAACCATACGTAACCGGGTTACGTAATGCGACTCCGTAAACTGGCTCGCCTGACGTTATCAGCAAGCGCGCACCACGTGACACACATGAGCCCGCAAAGTTTTTCTCAAGGTTGTCGAAGTGCTCACAAAAGTTACACAACAGCACGACGGTCGTTATCACCAACCTGGTGGGAGAGAGACCCTTATCGTCTCAGTTCACGTCCAAATTTATGGAGGGGTTAACGAAAGAGGATCGCTCAAGTTCTTTACCGAATTGTGTCGTACTTTTCACCGGAGATACGTAATAGATAGAGACCTGCAAAATTCGCGGATTCAGTGACCTCCAGGATAGACCTCTACTACACTCTACACACTCGGGCAAATGCCACCTGTTCATTGGCTGCTGACTTGTGAGTCGTCTCAACCGAGTGTCTGTGATTCGACACTTCTATGAGTGAGGGTCTCTAATTGGCCCTCATTACTCCAGATTAACAGTGAACCAATTGCAGAAGCAACGCTAAGGTATAATTATTTGAATTGTAGCATATCACGAAATGAATCCGCGAATTTTGCAGGTCTCTAGGATTCATTCGGTGATAGGCTAGAATTCAAACACATATACCTCTTAGATAATTTTGCTATTGGCTTACTGTTAATCTGGACGAATCTCAACCAGTTATAAACCGTCAACCAAAGAAGGATCGAATGACAGACAAACCAACTGAGACGACTTACAAGTCGGCAGCCAATGAACTTGCGTTATTTGCCCGAGTGTACAGGGGTATGTGCAGTCCATCCTGAAGGCCATCGAAACCGCGAATTTTGCAGGTCTCTAGTAATAGATATTAGTCTCTACTAGTGACAATATATACATATTTACATACTTAAGGTGTCTTCCCACATCCTTCTTATGTTGGTGTATTTTTACTATTGAGCTCAAGTAGAATTACTATCTAAACAATAAAAGTACAATTGCTATGTTTTGGTAAAATACCTATGCAATAGTTGTTGGTGTGGTTTTACTTCCGTGTGCCTGCATGCGACAGTGTGACGTCGTTCAAATTTGGGATGAAGACAGCGGACCGCCCTAAGGTCCGGACTTTTGTAGACGGACCTTTTATCGACACGAAGACTGCTAGGCCAGTCTCGGTGCCCCAGGGCGTAGAGGCCGTGAGGCGTGTGATGCGCCAGTCAGTTTCGCCCTTAGAGACTCCGACGTACACCTCAGTAACCCTATCCACCCCCTAACCCCCCCTCCACAAACCCTGGCAGACCCGCCGGCGACTCTGTGACGCCAGGAAGCTGGGAGCAATCGAGAAATCTCCCCGGAGAAGATTCAAAATCCCCTCTCTTCAACCCCCCCCCCCCTTTTCCCAAATGGGTGACCCGTCCCGTGAGAAGGGGCAATGGGTGGAAGAAAGAGGTCCCATAAAAGAGGAGGAAAAGACGCGGAGGAGAGAGAGACAGACACAACACGGGCAGACGTGGAACTTCCCTCGCCACCCCCCCTCTCTTTCTCTCTTTCTCTCTCTCTCTCTCTCTCTACCTCTCTCTACCTCTCTCTTTCTCTGGTCGCACACTGGCGGGAAAACCTTACTGCCAGAGCCTGTATGACCCAATTTGCAGAATTTTATAATGCGTCCCAAACAATCCGAAAAGCCACCGTTCTGTGCCAGTATTTTAATATTTACGTCAAACACGGCTTTTTCGAGTGGTCGAACATAAACAAATTGAAATTAAAAAAATAGTGCATATTTTTTTTTGCATAATTAACTGGCAATGTAAAATTTTTTAACATTTTTTGTACGGTATGGTTATGTATGACTAAATGGAATAAATAATGGATTTTTTTTTGTTTAAAAGCCATGCTGGTGGCTACTGCGTGGTATAGTTTAAATTTCTTTCAGAAAATCTTTTTAAAGTTCATTTACCCTTTTAAAATAAAGATATTCTGAGGATTTTGAAAAAAGGCCAAATAAAATTAAATAGTTTTAGAAATTAAACTAATCACGTATTAGCCAGTAAAATTAAATTTAAACCTAAAAAGTTCCAGTTTACATTCCATTTAATTCCCCTAGTCAATACTGCACAAAAACGTTAAAAATGCAACTTTACCAGCTAGTTATGCAAAAAGTATGTATGTATGTATGTATATTTTTCATTTTTTTGAAAGTTCAGCCACTCAAACCGTTTAACCATGTGGAACGTAAATATAAAATAATGACCTAGAGCGGGACATACGCCCTTAAGTGATTTGCCTCGTCAGGGGTGTACTTGTGTCAGTGAGGCGGGATGATAAGTGCGACACACACTGGTGCTCCTAGCGCGGTATCGCCTCTACGCTCAAGGCTTTCGGACTGGCGCGCAGTCTTCTTGTCGTGAATAGGTCAAAAATATTATTTTAGCGGTGACCATAACTTTATATGGTGGTGAAGTGAAGATAAAGGCGTAATTCAAGTACCTTCAGTGCTTTCAAGAATATGTATATAGTGTTTCATGCCTAAATACAATTTTTTTAAAAAAACACGCTTTCTAGACATTTACACTCTTCTAAAAATACGCCCTGTGCGGAATTTTAAGGCTTTTCATAAACAGGATACCAACTGATATTGAGAAGTTTTCAAATCGCGTGGTTTGTTCCTAAGCTCTGCACTCCGCACGTATGACCGGATAGGCGGGGCCTTAAGTCCACAATTGTTTGGCGGTTCATGTAGTCGCGCTCTTAATGGGAACATAAATATATCAAGAAATAAGCATACACCCTTTTTTGAATCACTTTTTAAGTCGTAGCAATTAATTTTATCTTTTATTATTAATCATTCTTCTTTGTTAAGGGCCCCGCCTACCTGGTCACACAGACGGTGCGCAGAGCTTCAGGAAAAACAACGCGATTTCAAAACTACTCAAGATATCCGAGTGGGGTGTGTTTACGAAAAGCATTTAAGAGTTCGCTGAGGCCCGAAAAGTACTTTTAATTTTGTATCATGTTTTGAAACTGTATTTCTAGAAGAGTTAAAATGGCTGAAACGCATGTTTTCAGAGTAATTTTTAGGTGTAAAACAACCAGTACAGATTCTTGAAAGCACTTAAGGGGCTTGAATTACACCTTTATCTTCATTTCCCCGTAATATAAAAATACGGTCACCGCACAAATTTCACAGTTATCAATTGACGACGAGAAGACTGCGCGCCAGTTCAGAACCTTGAGCTTAGAGGCGATACCGCGCTAGAAATACCATCGAGCGTCGCGCTTATCATCCCGCCTCACTAACACACATACACCCCTGACGAGGCGGGCCCCTTAAGGCTAGAGGTGGTCGTTAGTAGCAAAAAATACAGTTTGTCCATAGAATAATGTCCCAGTTTCAATATAATACTGTAACAGTTTAATATAGACTGTTTACAGCAAACCATACATCAAATTCAAGGTAAACCAAAACAGTTTTTTCTTACGAATTTTCAACACATGCACGTTCGGCACATATACAACCTAAGGTCCAATCTTCCCAAAGTTAACAAGTTCGGAGTAATGGAAGCAATAGCTTCTTCAATTCTGAGACTCAACTCTGGCAAATCATTAGGTAGCGGCGAAACGTAGCCACGATCTTTTATAAAGTCCCAAAAGAAAGAAAAAAATCTGTTGGCGTTATTGTTAGCTCCGTGCTTTTCCCTTCATCCGATATTCGTCCAAATGTTAGGCATTAAAGAGCATAAAAGCATATGTAACATACTTATATACACACTCCACTGTAACCGCCAGGATGAGACAAATGAATTTTCTCCCCGGGCTGTTTAAATAGTAACTGTCCACAAGTATTGGCTCCATCAAGGACCACGGCTAGTTTTATACGCCCTGAAAGGCCATAAAAGCTGCACTGCAATCTGTGGCTCAAAATTAAAAAATTTCCAAAATGGCGGAGACTAAAACCCACGTAGGCTAAATCGAAACTTGGTAAACTAAAGTAAATACAAGACAAATCTGCCACTGAAATTGGAGGCTAGTTTTACCCCACAGGTAAGAGGAGAGAGGTGAAGAGTTGACTGAGAGCCAAAACCTAGGGACCTAAAATGTCTACCGATTCCTACAAAAAATTGTAAGCAGTTTTTAAGTGCAGTTTTCTATACGCTGGGAGCAGCACTGTCGGGTATAGCAGACGGACTAATTAGTATTATACGTGGAGCCACAATTATTTCGCCTACTTTTTTTTACAGGACAAAACTCTGATTTAAGGCCCCACCGCATGCTGATTGGCAACTGCCACGAAAAGGGTCATCATCCTTTGGGTTGGGGATGGACTTTATTTGGCCTTCGGGCTCCGCTCCGTTCATCACAGGCTAAGAGTCAACCAGGGCTTGTGTGGCTTTGTTGGCTCTTCGTGTTTCATTCTTGTAGGGACTGCTATCGCTAGAACTTTAGGATAATAAGCCCAATTTTTTCCGCCTGAGGGAGTTAGTTTCAGTGGTTTCTCCTCCTCCAACCAAAGTCTGTGAGTTTTTTTTCTCTTTAATGTTTGTAAAGTACAAAAAAGTGCTGCTTTTAAAACACGCTACGCGAAAAACATGACAGAAGTGAACCAACATCGCCGGAATATATTTTTTTTTCCCCTTTCTAACCTAACTCATTGTAAGTGTGATGGGTTGGGAGGGGTCCGGGTTAGGGAAAGACTTATAAGTTCGTCTCAGGACGAAGCCTGCACGCCTTTATCGTGCGTGGTTTTCAGCCAAGTATTGTGTGCTTTAATCGGTGTTTGGCCCCTGTCTCAACTCTGGGCTATAGCTAGAGATCTGCAAAATTCGCGATTTAGATGCCCTTCAGGATAGACTGCACAGACCCCTGTACACTCGGGCAAATAACGCAAGTTCATTGGCTGCCGACTTGCAAGTCGTCTCAGCTGGTTTGTCTGTGATTCGATCCCTTCTTTGGTTGAGGGTTTATAATTGGTTAAGATTCGTCCAGATGAACACTAAGCCAATAGCAAAATTATCTAAGAGGTGTATGTGTTTGAATCCGCGAATTTTGCAGGTCTCTAGCTATCGCTAGTTAAGGTGGGGGGGGGGGGGGCAGGTAAAACCTGCACGGACACAGGGGAAAACCCTGAACCCAGGCCAGCCATTTCGGGGTGCGGTTTAAGTCATGCGTTAAGAGAGTGCAGGTTAAGTACGGGACAAAAAAAAGAGTATGTATGGTCCAGAAGAGTTTGGCTGGGAGGAAAGTTAGCATCCTCAGGAGACTTTACCCCCTTCCCCTTTTTTTTTTCCTGAAATTATCAAGGGTCCACGTCCCGGCTGGCGCCTCGTCAAGAAGGGTGGTTGGGGGAGGGGGGAGGATGCTAAAAGACGCGGGAAAGCAGGAGCGGAGAGAAAACGGGGCGTCTGCTGAACGAGTTAAGGCCTCCACCAGGTCTGCACGGGGGGGGGGGGGGGGGGTTGGAGGGGCAGAGATATGCCCCCCCCCAACCCTTAAACTCCCCCCCCCCCAAATTTTCTACCCCTTTTTCCTTTTCCATCTCGCCGACCTCAGCGGCGGGGCGAAATACTTTATTGTTAGAAGGGCGCCGGCGTGGCTTTCCTGCCTGGCCTAGCAACATCCACCCCTCCCCCTCCCCTCCTCCTCCTAGACATTCGGGCAGGCGTGCGGGAAGGGTAGGGTTGTTCGAGCAAAACTTCCCTCTCGGCTAATCTAATCAATGGGAAAGTATCTGGAAAGATGGCCGCGAGCGATATATACACCACCCCCCTCCCGCGACAATTCTTCTCCCCCTCCTTTACCCCCTTAAACATCCCTTCGAGCAGCGCCCAGCATAGCGTCGTCGTCTTTCGCTGGAAATAGAGGGTGGTGGGGGGAAGGAGGTGGTTGTTACCGACATCAATTCCGGGGACAACTTCGGTACTGCCGACTGTAGAGATTTTATTTTTTTATTCTTCACTCCTGCCCCCCCCCCCCCCCCATTTTTTTCTTCTCGGAAACGTTTCGTGTTTATTTCCGCCCCACCCCCCACAACTACCACCACACCACCCCCTACGCTTCCGAACAAGGCGCTGTAGGGTGTAGGGGGGGGGGGGGGGTGGAACGTAGCGCACCAGGCACAAATCGTTTAAACGCCCCGCGCACATTCTTAAGAGGTCAAGCTACAAAGTCGACATCATTCCTCGCCGAAGACTACAGACTATACGACCGCCTGTTGTTCACGTCTTCACCTTGGATTTCATTAAAGAAAAACTAGCTCGTCGGGAGTTAGCAACTAACATCCATGCGATAGAGCATGTCTTAATTGCTTATTTCTCATGTTTACCTAATCCATTGTATATTGCCACGAAGTATTACAAATATATATATATATAAAAGCAATGATCATTTCTGGCAAAATTCCTTCCCATTAAACCGCTGGCTTAATAAGCCTTCCTGGTACTTTTTTTTTATCTATCTGTTAACATTTGAGCTCTCGGAATACGGCACTTGTTTCCTGAATAGAACGGAAATTGGATGTCGCATGGAACAGAAATGTGTAACCACGGTGCTGCCATCTGTGGCGGATGGAGCGAACAAAAAGTTAACAAACCCAAAGGGAATAATTATCGTATTAACTGTTTAGCGAAATGTCAACAAGATGGACAATAGTATGATAAAATTTCTTGTCGAAAATCAGCTCCTAAGCTGGGATTTAGAATTTTTTTTTTCAAGTATTTTTCGCTTCAGTTTCATCACATGGTTAAAAAAAAAAATCAGTCCGCAAATCTAATGATTCATTAGTAGAGACCTGCAAAATTCGCGGATTCATTTCGTGATATGCTACAATTAAAATAATTATACCTTAGCGCTGCTTCTGCAATTGGTTCACTGTTAATCTGGAGGACTGAGGGCCAATTAGAGACCCTCACTCATAGAAGTGTCGAATCACAGACACTCGGTCGAGACGTCTCACGAGTCAGCAGCCAGTGAACAGGTGGCATTTTCCCGAGTGTGTAGAGTGTAGTAGAGTCTATCCTGGAGGTCATTGAATCCGCGAATTTTGCAGGTCTCTATTCATTAATCGACGAAGCTGCTCCGGCAGCGAATTCTAGCAGCGAAATGTAATAGAAAAAACTTTTTTTTTTCATACATTTATCACGCTCGGCATTAATTTGCAAAAAAAAAAAAAAAAATACAAGTTAAATTTTCTTGTACGAGTTTCGTATTGTAAGTGTATTTGCAACATAACCCATGAATTTGCTTTCTTTTTTTTTAAGTTAGATGTTAACACATCTCTGGCGAGTAACGAAAGAATTTTTTTTTTCAATTCGCCTATTATTTCAAAATTTAGTCAACAACGCATTTGATAGCAGATTTCCGGGTCTCCTCTAGCCAGAAACCAGGTACAACCCCCCCCCCCCCTCAAAAAAAAAGCCATTACTTTTTTTTTGGATCCGTACCTACGGTAGACTTTCGTCAGAAAGTAAATAAACTAATACTTAATTCCCCCCCCCCCCCCCCCCGTCTTCGCCCCTGTCCGCAAGCGCACGTTGAGTTTCCCAGCCGAGATCTCGGGCAGTGTTGATGAGAGAGGAGTCGGTTCATCGAGCATTCAGACCCCGGCCGGCCTCGTCGGGCCAATCACTGCGCCCCGTCGGGTCGCCCAATAGCGAGGCCGCACGGCGGACGTCCTTGAACTATTCACGACCGCGACACGAAGCAATAGACCGCCCCCCGACGGCGCAGCGATAACACGAGGACTGTGTATGATCGCTACTCCTTGATGCCCGAACCGCTGAACGTATTTGCATGAGATTAAAATTGTAACATATTTTTTGGTTATCATAGAAGATTTTCGTATGTAATTTTAATAATTTTACATCAAAGTTCTTCTCATATTTTTTTTTTAAAGCCCTCATTTTTAACTATACACTGTACTGGCTGTATTCATACACTCGGGGTCTCTGTAACAAAGACATCTAGCCGACGAAACCAACCATGTCGAATTCCGTCAAGCCGTTCAGATTCTGGTTATTGTTCTCATTATATTCTGGTCATTCGTGCTGATGCAACATCTGCTGTACTCGTAAAGCTGTTCCCACGTGTGACTGGGATGTGATGTGCATGTGTGGACGCAGATAGTTCTGCGCAGGCTGTTAAGGCTGTCAAAACGGAATTTGAACTTCCAATAAAAAGAAGAAGAAAAAAAAGGGAGGGGGAGGTTGCCTGTAAAGTCTGTTCACGGACGATATAATTTTACGTGATGACGTCATAAGAAAAACATTAGTTCGCGTGTAGATTGTGTGCTGCAGCTGTCTCTCTTCTACTCGGACGCAACGCTTAGGCCGATCGTGCCTTTCTAGCGCTTGTTCCGCGCTCTCGCTTGCACACTCGGCTCAGGCGGAACGTGACAATGAGTCATGCTTTTTCGTGCGTGCAGCCGGCGTTAATCGATTTATAAGACGTTATCACGTAAAAAATATATATACATACATACACAAAGAACTCATGTTCATATTTTGTCAGTTGTTCAAATTAATTCTCACTTGACTTCGTCGTTGAATGTTTCAAATACATGTACGTATTTGTTTTCCGAGGGCAGATAAAACTGGGTTATTTATGTGGGCAGTCATTTTCCTGAACGCAATGTGGTATTCCCGCGCGTTTTTTTCTTTCAACCCCTTGCAATTTAACCGATAAACACAGGACGAGTTTGCTTCCGCACTGAAATACTGTGATTGGAGTGCTGACAGAAGAAATGCACCTGAAAGATAAAAAAAAAAGAAAGAAATCGACTAATCAAGAAACACGGGACAATTCTGCAACTTTTTAACTCTCAGTTTGTCTCGAAAACTTTTTGTGATACATATATTTGCCCCTTACCATCGGTCTTCTGTCACGAGTGAAATTAAACCCGTACCCTCCCCCCTCCCAACTCAACACAACACAACACAACACAACACAACTCCTAACTTTCCTGCCGGGTCAGAGAACAAGCCGCAGGACGCACTAAGGGCGGTATTCCAAGACGTTCGGGTAAGGCAGCGGAATAAGCACTGCCTTGTTGGGATACGAAGGTAACCTAACCCTGCGGGCCGTGTTCCAGAACGTGATCAAAGTA
The DNA here is from genome assembly GCF_032445375.1 of Bacillus rossius redtenbacheri. NCBI lineage: Eukaryota > Metazoa > Arthropoda > Insecta > Phasmatodea > Bacillidae > Bacillus > Bacillus rossius. The sequence continues at coordinate 9,840,411 of NC_086342.1, read as the reverse complement.
AGGAAAAAAATCAGCGAACGTTTTAATAAACGGTATACCTACGCGAGGCCAGAAACTGGTTTGAACACATTCTAACAAATGTTTCGCAACCATCGTAACAATACGGCAAAAAATACTAGAGATAGCAGCACAAAAAAAACCGCCTTTCTAATATCCTCAAGTACTTTTAAAAGTTGCGATTATTTCTTGTTATGGCCATTAGAGTGTACAAAATGTAAACCAGGACATAAAGTTTCATTTGTCACACCAACACGATTGGTTACGTCTAGGATTTTATGTGGATTAAAACGGGAAGTTTTTACTAGAAAAGGGATTTTTTCCCCTCGAAACAGAGAAATATATAGAAGCGTAGAGTAATTTTAAGTCATTTTTGATGAATCTCGTGGAAATTTCCCAAAAAATAAAAGATTGCGGGCAGTCATTAAACCCATCCATAATCCACAGCCTGATTCCTGTCCCAGATTCCCTTATTCCCTACTACTGGTTGGTGACAACGGGACTACTGATGCTACGATTATTGCACGTGATTGGTCGTTTGTAGTTCACAGAGTAACGTTACTTGAGAATTAGCTTTATCCGCTCCTGTGGAGAAACTATACCAAAAAAAAATTGTCTGAGATATGCTCTTCAACTTGGCAATGCCACTGCAAGAAAGCTCTGATTTAAATCGGAACAGCAGGCAAATAACTTGATCCTCAGAAAAATGGAATAGTTATGGATCACAAAAATGACTAGGCCTATATATGAGTTAATGGTGCCAGACGCGGGTACGCCATCTGGACGAAAATCAACAGGGAAAACTGGGCTCTGCGCATGCGCACAATTTGGGCAACAGATCAGGTAACGGACAGGACACCAAAATCCGTTGCCAAAAAAAAATAAGGGAACTGGCCGTGTGTCCGATCGTGCAATGGGAATGTAAGTTAGTGTGCAGGCGTAGCACTTTCCAACACCTAAGCCGCCCTTTATTCGCGTGTCTTTGGAATACCGGCCCCGAGTAAAATCGAGGGCGGGAAGCGCCACTCGATCTTCTCTCTCGATCTCTCAACCTCTCGAGAAGTGGCTCGATCTCCGCTCGATCATACAGCGATTTAGGCGCCCCCCCCCCCCTCCAACTGGTCCGTCGCGAGCTCCCATGACTCACGCGAGCTCTGTCCGTGCGCATCGTTCGGTGAAATTACCGTCGAATAATGCACGAGTGTCCGTGCTTCAAAGAATATTTGAACACTCCCGTGACCGGTCGAGACCAAGTGCATTGTGGGGGAAACACGTCAAATCACCCGCACGGCACCATCAGCGTACAATTGCTTACGTCCGCACGCCACAGAAAACAATTCCAGCTATTTCCAAACAATTGAACACTTCGTGAATACTTCACGTAGCTATACCTAAATCACAACAGTGGAAAGGAGTATACGTCACATAAAAATGGCCAAATCGGGATTTAGTCAAACAACGTCCGCTATCAGAAAGAGCTTGCTTTGTTGGTTTTAGTAGTTTAAGTCAGCAGCAAACAGTTTTTATAACATAACATTGGTTTTTAATAGAGTAACTAATAATTTTTTTTTCAATCCATGTAGTGTCAAAACTTGATACACTCTTTTTCCCAGGCTTCACAAGTATTTTCAAGATAAAATAGAGCTAAACATTTATTTTGAACATTGCCGTTAGTCAAGACAGTAAAAAGACCGATTTTTATTAAACTTGTATCGAGTATACGTAAGAATTTTGCATATTTTTCTTGGAGGCATTTACGATTTTATTGCTAACGCAGTTCTCCATTATTCGTACTGAGAAACTCAAGACTATGTCATATTTCCTCCGACTACGTGAACATCCAAAAGTACTATCATTAAATAGCTATTCAAAATATGTAGCCTACATGTAATTGAAATAATTGTCGTGACCGTGTCTAAGGTTACGAAACACTTGAGATATTCTGTTTTTATGATTCGTACACTTAAATTGGATGAAAAAAATATGAAATTAACAATGCAGATAATTAGAGTGGAGAAATAGAAAACATGTTTGGTCATCAACATTGTCAGAAGTCATTGATATGGTACTTTTGTGTGCTGCAGAAACGGTAAACTTTTAGTGTAATCATGCTATGGGTATATGGGTATAGTAAACTTTATTTTCTAACGTAAAAAAAACTCAGGTGGAGAAACCAGATAGGTCGACAGCTTAGAAAGAAGAATAAAAAGTGAAACGTCGTCACCTTGATATCGATGGTCTCGAGTATAATACAGACTCATAAAGAATGTTCAAGAAGGTTTCAACTTCTTCTCAAACGTTCTGATTTCCCGGAGGATTTTTGGGGCAATATGAAGGAATTGAAAAGTATGTACTCTCAGGTTTCGAGCCGATTAGAGAGAGAGAGAGAAAATTAGTGTTTTCAGTAATACTGGTTTCGGATTCTTACCAGAAAAGTTTTGCTTTGCATTTTCCCAGTACTTCCAATAGTTTAAGTTATTTGTAAACCGTTCCCTGAATAGCTTTCCGGTATTAACTGCGCAATTAATAAGCATTATAAAACAAAATGAAGTCCAACTACTGAATATTCGATTCTTTTTTCCGTGGTTAAAAACACTATGCTTTAATGAAACATCAGTTGGAAAATAAAAATTATGCACCAATTTTCGTAAGAAATGCTCAGCACTATCACGAAAAACGTATTTCCTATGTGCAAAAATAACAATGTTCAAAGTTACAACACATTCCGAGTAGTATTACGAACTATTTCTCGGCAAATGGTTTCCAAAATAATTTTTTTTTCTGTGCAGGGATCGAACCCGCGACCCTCGCCACAAGAGCGATCACCCGAGCACCCTACAGGGTGGAGGGATGCAAGGGTTGAGGGTAGATTCCTGCTTCAACCCCCGGCACATCTCCCTACAAGGGGGGGTAAGTGCAGCCATATTTCAGACGGCATTCCAACCTCCCTCAACCCCGTTTAGGAGCCGGGGTCGTCGGGACATTCAATATTTCCCGAGTGGAATAAATCTAACTTTGCAGCTCCAGGAGATAATTACCCCTCCTCCCCCCTCTACTGCTCCAGCCCCCCTCCCCCTCCCCCCTAGCGGACACCCCACCGAGACGTGATCAGGGAGGGGAGGCTTAGCGACATACACAACCGAAAGAAATTTTTTTTTCCATGGAAACAGAAGCATCAGCTCTATTTCACATCTGCACAAATCAAACCCACATTGCTAAACACGGAACATTCGTACTGATACTTTTCAAATCGACCCTCGAAAAAACAAAATTTTGGCCACATATTCGTATCGATTTAACTCTAACTACTGTTCAGTACATAGATTGTTAAAACAACAAAAAAATTTAGAGAAACCAAATCCATTTTTAAAAAATCCGGCGAGACACGACTTTATGAATCGCAGACGTAATAATGGAAACTGTCCGTTATATTGCTTTATTTTAAGCTTTCCAATGCTACAAAATAAGACGAAGAGATACGAAAACATTTTAAAAGAAGTTATTACAATTTCGTTTTAATGAACTAATGGTCATCCACAGTGATATTCAGGTGATCAAAAATGCTGCTAACAAACCGAAGTAAATGTAATTTAAAGAGTTAAATTACCCACCCACCGCAGTGAATTTACAGGAATTCAATTCAATAACTCCTTACAATGGCAGCCCAAAACAACTGCAAAGCCAAGTTGTCGTTCACGGCAATAAAAAATAATCGTTAGAGGTATGAAGCTGTTTCTGCGATTTCAATTAGGGGCAAATCATGTTCTGATAATTTTAATAAACAACTTACCTTTACTGACATTCAGTGTCATAAGTAGAGACCTGCAAAATTCGCGGATTCAATGACCTCCAGGATAGACTCTACTATACTCTACACACTCGGGCAAATGCCACCTGTTCATTGGCTGCTGACTTGTGAGTCGTCTCGACCGAGTGTCTTGTGATTCGACACTTCTATGAGTGAGGGTCTCTAATTGGCCCTCATTACTACAGATTAACAGTGAACCAATTGCAGAAGCAGCGCTAAGGTATAATTATTTGAATTGTAGCATATCACGAAATGAATCCGCGAATTTTGCAGGTCTCTAGTCATAAGTTTAAAAATAGTGACCGGACCAAATAAATTTCCTGAACGTGCTTAAACATCACTTATTCATAGGTGAAAAACTAATTAGCTTAGCTAACAAATTAGTAGAAACCAGCCGCACCCAATGGAAGAACCCAGGACCTTGCAGCCAAATCGCCAGACGTCCTGACCCTTAAGGGTAAATGAAGCGGGATGATAAATGCGAAGCTCGCTGGTTCTTCTAGCGCGGTATCGCCTCTAAGGTCAAGGCTGTGGATTGGCGCGCAGTCTTCTCGCCGTGTATAGGAAAACTAAGCGATTTGAGCGGTGACGACATTACTTGGCGGAGAAATGAAGATAAGGGTGTAATGCAAGTCCCTTAAGTGCTTTCAAGAATCCGTACCGGGGGTTTCGTGGCTTAAAAGTACGGAAATAAAATACGAAATGAGGTAACGCGCGCGCGTCAGCGAATTTTTAAATGCTCTTCGTAATCAGTCAGGTTAGCTGGAGCAGTTTGCAAATAGTGTTTTTTTTTCCTGAGCTCTGTACACCGCATGTGTACCCAGGTAGGCCTTGGAAAAAAATTATGTTGAGCCAAGAGCCATGATTGTGCTACCGCATGTCTTTTCACGCACCAGGGACAACCGAACGCAAACCGCAACACAGTCGTGTTGGGCAGGTAGTCTGCCGACTGGCCGTAAGGGGTTCTCGTCGCGAGACGCGACGCACAAGCAACAAGTAACCCCGCTTCCATTCCGTAATGGGCCGGTCAGAGGAGGGGAATTTCCCCACTCGCTGGCCTTCAACCAATAAGCATCGCGCAGAAGAATGGCACGGAAGAACTCGGCGCCGTGAATCACGGGCAGTTGCGCCAACCTCGGCTCGGGAACGAGCGGATCGTGGGACGAAGGAGTGTGGCAACACCACTTGTCGACCTTTCTGGAGGCCGCCCACACGATACTGTACCGGGCGTTCCGAGACAGCAGCAGCCCGTTAAGGGCGAGAACACAGCACACACCAGGCGTCCCAACGCCCTTACACGCAAGGCAACGAAACAGTGCAGTTTATGACCGCCCACAGATAAACTTTTCTTATTTCCTCCAACTAACATATTTGAAAATTATAAACACAATCCTTTAAGTCAATTCAGTAAGTACATATATTAAAGTTTTCTTCACATCCTGCATTTCTTTAAATGGAGTGAAAAAAAAATTTTTAAGGACGTAAATCTCAAGGCCTAGTTTCGTTTTATAAATGTTTTATAAATGTTTTATAAATGTTTGCATCATGAGAACACATGAATTTGCTAGATACAGAGGTTAGATCTTACACATGTCTGGCTTTTTCCATGCGTAATATTGGTTGTTTTAGTCACTCGTAAACAATAATACTCGTAAAAAATCTTTTTAAGTTTATAGACTCCAAAAAAAATTCTTTACCATATAAAAAAATGATATTCTAGTAACTGAATGAAAAATACCCATTATAGTTTGAACTACAGATCAACCTTATCAAACGATGCAGAAATTTTAACTAGCCCACCATTGCGCGGTTAACGAGGTGGTGGTTCGTGTGGTTGAAGGCTGGAGTAGACGGGTGTATGTTTAAGAGGGGGTGGGGGTGGGTGGACAGAGGAGAAGTAACCACGTGACCAACCCCGGTGACGTCACTTCTCTGCAAGCGCCGGGGTACGATGACGTCAAGTCCGACAGATACCAGGAAATGTTTTCTTTCCTGGCCGGCTTTTACCTCGTCGACCGCCCAAGCGAGATCCCAAGCCGACAGCGTGCTATATTGATATTCGGGATAAAAAAAAAAGTCACGAGGAAACTTCTCGGTATTTTTTTTCTTTTTTGATGTGTAACATATTAGCTCTCGGTACCAAGTATTTTGGTGGGAGTATTTTCTGTGAACACGGCGGAAGTCAAGGTACGGAGATGAACAACAGCCAAGGTCCTGCCAAATCGTGTCGGATGGTGTGAACCGAAGGTCACAAAGACAAATGGGAATATTTATAGTATTACCTGTTTCATAAATTAAAAAAATTGGTTGTCTGTAAAGTCGGTTTACGAACGATAGTTTAACGTGACAACGTCATAAAAAAACATTGATAAAATGATTGCATACTTTTATGAATAACATTGAGTCATTTTTATTGAATTATCACTATTTTGTATGGATACAAAGGAGTGAAATGACATCTACAATTTAATTGATAAATTTACTTTTATTTGCACTCATTAATTCAAATATGTTTATTACTTTAACGAACAGATTATTTTAACTATAACTTTTATACATGTTCGCTATTTAATTTCTTCCAATCTGTGTTATTCTGTTAAGGATAGGACGATGATAGGAGAAGTAGGAAACGAATGGGAGTGTTTCAAGTTTAATGTGCCTCGAAAAAGTCAAATCGATGGTTGTTCCAATCGAGTGGAACAGAGATAGATGCGGCGCAAGCGTACAATGAGCGTAACGGGACAATGTGCGTTACGGGACAATTTTTCGTGCGTGCAGCCGGCGTTCATAGATTTATTAGACGTTGTCACATCAAAAAAATGGGCTGTATTATAGTAAAATTATTTGTCGAAAATCGGGTCCAAACCGGGGTTTAATTTTTTTTTCCCCTTTTCAAGTCTTTTTCGCTTTTATCGGAGCCGTTCCTGCTCGCTACTCCAGCAGCGGATTCTAGCGGCGGGCGTGGAAACTAAACGTGATTCGCGTCCAGAAATGTGGCTGAAAAGAGAACTTCCGTATGTTTTTCATGCTCGGCATTATTTCAAAGAATTCTACGTCCAAGTTTTGTAGGTACTATAAAGTGAATTTACAATATTAGAACACATGAATTTTCTTCGTTGCCGAGGATAGATTTTACACATCACTGGCGAGTACTCACGTACTCAATCACATTTTTTTGGTAGAGGGTAGCATAGGACCTGCCCAACTCTCAAATGTTAAGAGAGCCGTTATGCGATAAAAAAAAACAACCTACATTTTATAAAAAAAATTATAACGTTTGTTTGTGGGTTTGTTTGAAAAAAATTTCTGGTAAATTATTGGAAAAATTTATTTTAAAATATCAATAACCTACGTAGCATTCGGCCACAGATGATCTGCCAACAGTGTCCGAAGAAACAGAAATTGACGTCAGTCAGTTAGACGAGTTCATTGAGACAGACTCAACACGGGGTCGCGACAGCAACCAACATATCGTTCATCGGCGATATATATATTTTTTTTGTTTTCCTAAATTAAATCAAAGAGAAAACTAAGTATATTAGATTGGGAGGCGTCTGGGTTAGGGAAGAGAGAGAGAGAGAGAGAGAAATAAAGAGAGAGAGACTCAGACTGGAGCCTATAAAATACTCGTACGACTTGTCCTGCGGGGTGTAAACCACGCAGAAAGGATAGCATACATCGTTTGTTTACTGGGCATAGGCTAACCACAAAATATATCTGACGTGATGAAAAAAATTCATTTTGAAATCTACTGTTTCATCTAATTTTAAAGATTGCACCGTTCAAACAATTTCACACACAGTAAAATGATAATTTTCTTTACAAAGAAAATTTAATTGGCATAACAGGTTGGATGCAGACTGGGATAGGTTATTCTTTTATTTTTTGCCATACCCCCAATTTTATGAATTAAGGGTTGGGGTCCCTTTAGGACTCCGAACTGGCACGCAGTCTTCCCGTCGTGCATAGCTCAACTATGAGATATCACAACGCGAAGAAATGAAGATACAGGTTGTAATGCTAGTCCCTTAAAGAGTGCTTTTCAAGAATCTGCACCCGGTGTTCCATGCCTGAAAACACGCGTTTTCGCCATCGTCACTCTTCTAAAAAAAAAAAAAATGTGAACAGAACTACCATTTCGTCCTCGGCGCATTCTTAAATGATTTTCGTAATCAGTTTCCGAAATCGCGTGGGTTTTATCTGAAGCAATGGACACAGTATGTGTGTTCAGAGGTATACGGGGGGGGGGGGGGGGGCGCCTTAAATAGGCATGTTTAAATCGCGCATTCGCGGATAGAGCGAAAGGGAGTATTCGCAAGTCCGAACGAAGCCGGCAAAAAGGGGAAGTAGGTCGGAAGGTGTGAGGAGAGAGAGTTGAAAGAGTTTGAGTTGCCAGGTTTGGGGGGGCAGCGAGGGAGAGAGAGGTTTGGTGTAGGGGTGGTGGGGGGAGTGGGGGGTTGGAGGCGCCATCTCTGTAGCCCCGGCCCTGGGGGTCGTAACTCACCGGAGGCGCCCAGGTCGCCGGTATAACTCACTGGTCGCGACGCCACCGCCAACAGTCTCGCCTGCCCCAGCTTCCCCCTCCATCCCCTCGACTCCTCCGCGGCCTGGACGCCGTTAGGTTGCGGGGATTCAAACCTCGGCACAGCGCATGCCGATACACGCGCGCATTACGGAGGAGAAACTCCCAATTGCCGAGACCGAAACATAGTTTTTTTTTAAGTAGTTTCGGGCCCTGTTATAAATGTAAAATTATTATGCTCTGTTTGGGCAGAAAAATAAGGAAATGTAACCACGCATAAGTAATCTATATTTAAAGTGAAAAAGCGAGGTTCAAGAGAAAATAATTTTAGCTATCAAACAGGGTGTACAATTAAAACTTTAGGTGTTTTTAATCGAAATCTAGGGGGGGGGGGGGATTTGTAATTGGTCCTAGGGGGAACACTCTGTAGGAGTTGGCATCACTGATCTGCACGTAAACTCCCGCATGAACCTGGGAATATGAAGAAGTGTGATGGTGATGGTGGTGGTGGTGGTGGTTGTGGTTGTTGTGGTGGTTGTGGTGGTGGTTGTGGTGATGGTGGTGGTTGTGGTTGTGGTGGTTGTGGTTGTGGTTGTGGTGGTTGTGGTGTGGGGGTTTTAGTGGTTGTGATGGTGGTGGTTGTGGTGGTGATGGTGGTTGTGGTTGTGGTGGTTGTGGTGGTTGTGGTTGTTGTGGTGGTTGTGGTTGTTGTGGTGGTTGTGGTGGTTGTGATGGTGGTTGTGGTGGTTGTGATGGTGGTTGTGGTTGTTGTGGTTGTGGTGGTTGTGGTTGTGGTTGTGGTTGTGATGGTGGTTGTGGTGGTTGTGGTGGTTGTGATGGTGGTGGTTGTGGTGGTTGTGATGGTGGTTGTGGTTGTGGTGGTTGTGATGGTGGTGGTTGTGGTGGTTGTGATGGTGGTGGTGGTTGCGGTGGTGATGGTGGTTGTGGTTGCGGTGGTGATGGTGGTTGTGGTTGCGGTGGTGATGGTGGTTGTGGTTGCGGTGGTGATGGTGGTTGTGGTTGCGGTGGTGATGGTGGTTGTGGCTGCGGTGGTGATGGTGGTTGTGGTGGTGATGGTTGTGGTGGTGGTGATTGTTGTGGTGGTGGTTGTTGTGGTGGTTGTGGTGGTGATTGTTGTGGTGGTGGTTGTTGTGGTGGTGGTTGTGGTGGTTGTTGTGGTGGTGGTTGTGGTGGTTGTTTTGGTGGTGGTTGTGGTGGTTGTTGTGGTGGTGGTTGTGGTGGTTGTGATGGTGGTGGTTGTGATGGTGGTGGTTGTGGTGGTGATGGTGGTTGTGGTGGTTGTGGTTGTTGTGGTTGTGGTGGTTGTGGTTGTTGTGGTGGTTGTGGTGGTTGTGATGGTGGTGGTTGTGGTTGTTGTGGTTGTGGTGGTTGTGGTGGTTGTGGTGGTTGTGGTTGTGGTGGTTGTGGTGGTTGTGGTGGTTGTGGTGGTTGTGATGGTAGTGGTTGTGGTGGTGATGGTGGTTGTGGTTGTTGTGGTGGTTGTGGTGGTTGTGATGGTGGTGGTTGCGGTGGTGATGGTGGTTGTGGTTGCGGTGGTGATGGTTGTGGTGGTGGTGATTGTTGTGGTGGTGGTGGTGATGGTTGTGGTGGTGGTGATTGTTGTGGTGGTGGTGATTGTTGTGGTGGTTGTTGTGGTGGTGGTTGTGGTGGGGATGGTTGTTGTGGTTGTGGTGGTTGTGGTTGTTGTGGTTGTGGTGGTTGTGGTGATTGTGATGGTGGTGGTTGTGGTAGTGATGGTGGTTGTGGTTGTTGTGGTTGTGGTTGTTGTGGTGGTTGTGGTTGTGGTGGTTGTGGTTGTGGTTGTGGTGGTTGTGGTGTGGGGGTTTTAGTGGTTGTGATGGTGGTGGTTGTGGTGGTGATGGTGGTTGTGGTTGTGGTGGTTGTGGTGTATGTGGTTGTTGTGGTGGTTGTGGTTGTTGTGGTGGTTGTGATGGTGGTTGTGGTGGTGATGGTGGTTGTGGTTGTTGTGGTTGCGGTGGTGATGGTGGTTGTGGTTGCGGTGGTGATGGTTTTGGTGGTGGTGATTGTTGTGGTGGTGGTGATTGTGGTTGTGGTGGTTGTGATGGTGGTTGTTGTTGTGGTGGTTGTGATGGTGGTGGTTGTGGTTGTTGTGATGGTGGTGGTTGTGGTTGTTGTGGTTGTGGTGGTGGTGGTGGTGGTGGTGGTTGTGGTGGTGATGGTGGTTGTGGTTGTTGTGGTTTTGGTGGTGGTTGTGGTGGTGGTTGTTGTGGTTGTGATGGTTGTGGTGGTTGTGGTGGTGATGGTGGTTGTGGTTGTGGTTGTTGTGGTGGTTGTGGTAGTGGTGGTTGTGATGGTGGTGGTTGCGGTGGTGATGGTGGTTGTGGTTGCGGTGGTGATGGTGGTTGTGGTTGCGGTGGTGATGCTGGTTGTGGTTGCGGTGGTGATGGGGGTTGTGGTTTCGGTGGTGATGGTTGTGGTGGTGGTGATTGTTGTGGTGGTGGTTGTTGTGGTTGTGGTGGTTGTGGTGATTGTGATGGTGGTGGTTGTAGTGGTGATGGTGGTTGTGGTTGTTGTGGTTGTGGTTGTTGTGGTGGTTGTGGTTGTTGTGGTGGTTGTGATGGTGGTGGTTGTTGTGATGGTGGTGGTTGTGGTTGTTGTGATGGTGGTGGTTGTGGTTGTTGTGGTTGTGGTGGTGGTGGTTGTGGTGGTGATGGTGGTTGTGGTTGTTGTGGTTTTGGTGGTGGTTGTGGTGGTGGTTGTTGTGGTGGTTGTTGTGGTTGTGATGGTTGTGGTGGTTGTGATGGTTGTGGTGGTTGTGGTGGTGATGGTGGTTGTGGTTGTTGTGGTGGTTGTGGTTGTGGTGGTTGTGATGGTGGTGGTTGTGATGGTGGTGGTTGCGGTGGTGATGGTGGTTGTGGTTGCGGTGGTGATGGTGGTTGTGGTTGCGGTGGTAGATGGTGGTTGTGGTTGCGGTGGTGATGGTTGTGGTGGTGGTGATTGTTGTGGTGGTGGTTGTTGTGGTGGTGGTTGTGATGGTGGTTGTGGTGGTGGTGATTGTTGTGGTGGTGGTTGTTGTGGTGGTGGTTGTGATGGTGGTTGTGGTGGAGGGGGACGAGCCTCCGCGGACCGCGCAAGCCGAACTCGTGTTCTCCAAGGCCGGCTGGAAGAGGCCAGGCCCGGGGCAAGGCCTGCCGCGGCGGCACACGTGACTGCTGACGTCACGGCCACGCCCGCTGGCCTCCCGTGGCGCCGTCGCCTCCTAGCGCAACACTTGTGAACCGTGGCATCTGAGCGGCGACCATCACATTACATGCGTACAAAACATTCGGTACACATTATTAGATACTATTTATCTGAATCCATTTCTTAAGTTAACAATCGCAATGAAAGTCATTTTGAGCTCTTAATTTTCATGCAGTTAATGTAAATATTTTATTGCCGATTTATTATCACATAGAATTATTAATTTAAAAATTGATGTTAGTATTTCTGTTTCCTTTAAGGCTATTTTTTTTTACTTGTCATTGGTTTGTTTAATGATGTTTTATGTTTGTAATAAATAAATTTAAAATTTAAATTTTATTAACAAAATAACAGGAATCTTTATCTTTAAAAGTCCCAGTTCGGTGTATATATAACAACGGGATTTTTTTTTAAAAAAAAAAAGGGAACTTGTGCCAAATGAAAGGCTTTGAAAGAAACGTTAAATTTAAAAAAAACTTAAAATATTTAATGCGATGCGAAACTAAATATATGGTCGCCGGAAAGGTTTATCTGTTATATCAGTTACTTGTAATAAACGACGACACAGGGCCACAGAGGAGGATGGATGCGAACAGAACGACGCCATGTTTGGTTTCAAAAGTCACAGGCACCTAATTTACAAAAGGGCCAACAGGGCAATTTTTCCAGAGCGCCAGTTTTTAAGGGCGGGGGAATGTGGCACGGTGGAAAAAAAATAGGACAAAAAATTTGAGGAACGGGGGAAAATAAGGTTTTTCAAGGTACGTTAATGATTAGATTTTAAAAAAATTACATTTCAAGAGGAAATTTTAGTCTATACTATCTATTGCAACGCTTAAAAATATTATGTATTTAACCAAATAATTTATAAACAGATTTAAAACACGTTTAACAAATGTGCAGTATACTAAATTTCATGTTTTATTACGGTAGTTGCAACATCCGTATAAAACTGCAACAACCAATTATTAATTTTAAAAAAACCCTTACTATTTACTTGCATAATTTGCTGTCTGAAAACTGATAGTAAAACGGCTTCAATTTGTGCAATCATCTGATGTTTGTGGTGGGGGGAACCTTCACAAACAAAACTATTCGTAGCAGTCAAGTCCCTATTAACTTCAGGTTTTCCAGTTTAATTAAATACTACCGCTTTAACAAAAGGTAAAATTCTGACAAATAAACGACAGAAAGTTGCGATGGCCCCAAAAACTGTCGGAAACCAAGATAAGGTCTTTCGGCTGCTTGTTATCGCCTCCTTAAAATACGAGAAATGAAAATAGTTGTCTGAAAGAGGCGTTTTCTCCTTGGGGGCCAATTATGCCCCCGAGTGCAAGTCTTGAAAGCTAAGCGAACAGATCAGTATCTACGCCGAGTGCGTGTGTTTGAAACTTCTCAAAATAACACTTCCCGGAAAGATGTGAGGGGAGGAGGAGGGAAAAGCTAATGCATTCCTGAGTTTCGTAAACCGTTATCCCGCCAAGACTTCCATTTGGAAAAGTCTTCGGCCCCCGCAGGTCTGAGCGCGGAGAGAAATTTCTGGCCGGGCACAACCTTGAAACTAAACTTTCTAAAACCGTATAGTTCTGACCACAAACAGCTTATGGGTCAGTGATAATTATCCTTGAAATTAATGCTAATAACATGACGGGTTTCGATATAGGCCTTGAACGGCTGACTCATTAGGCTGTTAGTAATCATTGGCTACTTGCCATCTAAATGTAATGAACTACTGCAAACAAAAAAAAAAATTTCTTAAAAAGAACTTTAAAACTACTCTTTTACTGTCTAAAAAAAATATATATGTTTCAACCATTTTTTTAAAAGTCATATTTCACTGATACCCACTACTTTAACAGTTTCATATTTTTAAAAAAATTACACGTAGTGGATAATTCACAGAGAATTGTCACAGTACGATTTGCTGACAGATGTAGAAGGATAGGCTCGTTGTTGGCATGGGAGGGGATATGGCGTCAGTAAACACCACAAAACGGTCATGAACACTACTAAAGCAACAGTCCTCCGATATGATGTACGGTCTACCCGAATGGCCAATATTTCTGGGGGACGCACCACAACACCGAAATAACACAACGCCGAAAAATGTCATTGCAGGACTGCCACAAAGGTTAGGTTAGGTTAGACTAGGTTAGGTTAGACTAGGTTAGGTTAGACTAGGTTAGGTTAGACTAGGTTAGGTTAGGTTAGGCTAGGCTAGGTTATATTACGCTAGGTTAGGTTAGGTGAGGTTAGGTTTGATTGTGGTATTTCAGCGTTAAGGTACATTTAAGAAACACACACAAATTCATTCAGTTGTTATTTCGGCGTTGTGGTACACAGCAGTTTTCTAGCTGTCGGCGTTGTGGTCAATTTTGACATTCGGCGTTATGGTATTTCGGCGTTGTGGTAACGACCCATTAATCTGCACACCAGCGTGGCATGGACTAAAGTGAGACGAATAATAATTGTTGTGGGATAATTAAGTTGCCACTCTGCCGTAACGGCATTTTCAAGCGCTGCTCGAGATACTTCCAGCTACAATGCATCGTCCTAATGCATCCCAGAAGTGTTCAATTGGATTATGCGCCGCTTTTAGCTCAGGAGAAGAGTGCGTTGTTGTAGATTTAACATATTTGCAAAGATTTTGTTTGGACACCAAGATATAATTCTTTTAAGTTAGTAATCAAATTAAGTATCCGTAAATTTACGATTATCCTCGCATATTTGGTAACCTGTGTCATTTGTAAATTTAATGTGTGTATATATTTAACAGTACTATAATAATTTATTTCTACATACGCCATTGCTGAATTACACTGTTATGTAATATAGAAACTTCAGGAACTGACAAAGTGATGACTACACAAACACAGAAAAAAAAAACATAATGGTCATCTTTTTTTTTTCATCGGCTGATTTTGTCTTTTTTCCTGTGTCTTTGTGTGTCCATTTCTTTGTCCGTTATCGAGGTTCCTTTATGACATACAAGATTAAACCAGCAATGGAGTATGTCAAAGGTGGGGCGGGGGAAATGTTTTGAATCACTCTTTCCCATCGCAAGAAACATTCAAATAACGAACTATATTTGTACGATCACCTTTTGAAGGCTTCGTAAAATTGATTTCTTGTTTGGTTTTGTTTTTTCAACTATATATATATATATATATATATATATATATACACGTGACGTCTAATAAATCGATGAACGCCGGCTGAACAAACGAAAGTGTCCCGTTACGCACAATGTCCCGCTCATTGTACGCTTACGCCGCATCAATCTCTCTTCCACTCGATTGGAACAACCATCGATTTGACTTTTTCGAGAAACATTAAACTTGAAACACTCCCATTCGTTTCCTACTTTTCCTATCATCGTCCTATCCTTAACAGAATAACAAAGATTGGAAGAAGTTAAATAGCAAACATATTTGAATTAATGAGTGCAAATAAAAGTAAATTTATCAATAAAATTGTAGATTTCATTTCACTCTTTTTTTGTATCCATATTCAATTTTATTCATAAAAGTATGCAATCATTTCATCAATGATTTGTTATGACGTTGTCACGTTAAACTATCGTCCGTAAACCGACTTTACAGACAACCAATTTTTTTTTTCCTTCGTGATGTGTTGGTAATGAGTTGAAGGGCGCTGTAACAACAAGGGTCTACCGGTACGACGAATAATAATTATTTTTTTTTCTTTTTTATTTGTTGTTCGTTTTCGTTCCGCGGCCTTGGACGCAACGTCGCGCGCGCGACGGAACGCGACAGATGCTGCTTGCGGACGTTTCGTTCCGCGAGGCGCTCGTTAGCGTCCCGACGCCGAACCAGGGTAGCGATGAGGGGGGGGGGGGGGTGAGGTTGCAGTGAGGAAGGTAAGGGGCGTGTGGGGAGGGAGCAGCGAAAAATATATTAGCGCCTTGTTTCTCGGCTACGCGCGCCTGCCACTCCGTTGAATGTCCGGCTAACGAGCGGCGAGTCAATCAGCCGGTCTTGTTGTTTTCTGGTCGCCGTCGCGCAGTTGTCCGGTGTCCCCTTGTTCTCTTTGTGTCCCGTGTGCTCGCCGGGGGTCCGCGGGTTCGGATCCCGCGGCAGTGGTTCGTGAACACCCGACCCCGGTGCGCATCGCGCGACAGCTCCGCTAACGTGTTAACGTTTGACGTGTCTCGGCTCTCGGCGGTGCTGCATCTGGCCGGAGCGGTCCCCTGCATGAAAACAGAAACGTGCGACCACTGTTGCCTTGCCATCTGTGGTAGATAGCACCCAACCAAAAAAAATTGGTTGTCTGTAAAGTCGATTTACGGACGATAGTTTAACGTGACAACGTCATAACAAAACATTGATGAAATGATTTCATACTTTTATGAATAAAATTGAATAATTTTTATTGAATTATCACTGTTTTGTATGGATACAAAGAAGGTGTGATATGAAATCTACAATTCAATTGATAAATTTACTTTTATTTGCACTCATTATTTCAAATATGTTTATTACTTTAACGAAGAGTATTTCAACTATAATTTTTATACATGTTTGCTATTTAACTTCTTCCAATCTGTGTTATTCTGTTAAGGATAGGACGATAATAGGAAAAGTAGGAAACGAATGGGAGTGTTTCAAGTTCCATGTGCCTCGAAAAAGTCAAATCGATGGTTGTTTCAATCGAGTGGAAGAGAGATAGATGCGGTGCAGGCTTACAATGAGCGTAACGGGACAATGAGTCATCCATTTTCGTGCGTGCAGCCGGCGTTCATCGATTTATTAGACGTTGTCACGTCAAAAAAAAAAGAGTTCGCATAGCCAAAGGAAAATTTTTGTGTGTGGTCTGTTGAAGCGGTTACGGCACTACGAGACATATTTTTGAGAAACATCCACGTTCGTACAATACCAAAAAAAAAAAAAACCTAATAATGTGTGCAGGCTTTCACGGCCATTGTCTGAAGTAGCTTGGCTTCTGGGTTGTAGCCGTGTCCTCGGCGGATAAATTCACCGACGTTTCGGTCGACATTGCAGTCGCCATCACCAGGGAGCAGTTACCTATGTTACTGTAGTAACATAGGTATAATACATTAATACTTCAAAGTATTAACCATCGTAGCAAAACCCATCGGCACAAGCTGGGCCTGCACTACGTGTGACAGTTTCTTCCGCAGGAACATCCCGTTTCCTGCCGCCGTGAAGGCAGGCTCGCTGGAAGCCATCTAGCGGTGGCTTTTGATGAAACACGTTCCATCGTGTGATACCTGGTTTTAAGAGTCGCGCCTTACACGTGCCCACCCCCTCCTTGGCCGCAGTGGACTGCGTATGACTGGTAGACAAGGCTCGGCAGTCTGTAGTCTGTAGTCTGTAGTCGCGCCGGCCTGCTGGAATCGAAAACTGTCCAAGTCCATTAAGTGCACCTCGAACCCGTTAAGAGTCAAGCATAACTCTGGGTAGAACCTAAGGAATATGTATAGGGACCGGAAAAATTCGCGGGTTCAATGACCTGCAGGATGAACTCGGGTCAAATGCCACACCCACTCCATTGGCTGCTGTCTTGTGAGACGTTCCAGCGTCGCAGCCATGTGATTCGATGAAGCTTTGGTCGGGTGTTTCTCATCGGCCCAGAGTCCATCCAGGTGAGTTGTGAACCAATAACAGAGGCAGCACTGAGGTATAACGATTTGTATTTCAGCCTATCCTGAAATGAATTCGCGAATTTTTCCGGTCTCTAAATATTAGTGACCGGAAAAATTCGCGCTTTCGATGACCTCTTGGATGAACTCCACAACCCTCTACACACTCAGGTAAATGCCACCTGCTCATTGGCTATTGACTCGTGACACCTGTCAACTGGGACGATACTCTTTTGGATGAAGGTTTTCTATTGGCTCAAAGTCCTTCAGATAAACTGTAAGCCAATTGCAGAAGCAATATAAAAAGATACAGTTGTTTGGATTCTAGCATATCGTGAAATGAATGCGCGAATTTTTCCGGTCTCTACTAAATATGTATTATGATTAGGATGGGAAAAAAAGGAGGGGGGGAGGATGAGGTAACGGGGGCTCGGCGGACGACTGTGGCAGGGACAAATGATAGCCAAGGGAGGGAGGGACGACAGGGTTCAAGAAGACGACACCCCGGGGTGGACTAGGCGGGGGGGGGGGGGGGGGGGGGGCGCCACCGGAGACGCCAGGACGTCGTTAGGCCCTACGTCCAGGACGATCGGGAGGCGAAAATATCGACGTCATCTATTATTCAGACGGTTTGGATTGTGCCCCGCGGAGAGGGTCGAATAGGAAAAAAGGGGAGGAGAGGGGTGGACCTTATTCTCATGGACAATGCCCTTTAACACACCTTCCCTAACCCCCACCACTCGACCGAACTATCTTCATTTCGCTCGCGCAAACCCCCCCCCCCTCCCCCTCGAAGAAGAGACGGTCGGATGGCTCGCCGAAGAGTGTGACGAAGAAGGAAGTCGCTCTTTTGACAAATTGACCCCGTCACACCTAACCATTCCGACCGACCACTCTATGGGGGCCGTAGTGTGGTCGGATGGTTTGGGGGTGGAAGGGGGGGGGGGGCGGAAGGCTTGGATCGGTTAATCCGCTTTTAAATACAGTTCACGACTGCCTCTTCCTTCCAGAGAGAGAGAGAGAGAGAGAGAGAGAGAGGGGGGTACACCCTCCAGCACGCATTCCCCTTCAACAAACGCCTTTTTCGATGAACCCGCTGGCTGGTTTGGGAAGGAGGGGGGGGGGGGGGGGGGGAGGGGGGCTGAATCAATATTCGACGACACGCCTACCCTTGACATAGGATACATCGACATGTCTTGAAACACCACGAACTGCCTTTCGATCACGTACTTATTACTGAGGACATGCGAAATTGAGAATTATTATTTTCGAGGAAGGTTTTATACTCCGAAAAAGGGATGTTTAAATATTTGCAATACCAATTGGCGACCAATCTATGTAATTATGTAACTACGTAAACGATGTTCCGTTCGTTTGAAATCTTAAATCTCGGAAAGTTCTTCACCTATTACTTTGAAATTTTGACACAACGATGCATTCGAATACGCGCGTGTTTTTATATACCTGCGTCACGCCTGTGACAGGTAAAACGATAGCCTTTGTGTATATGTATGTATATATATATATATAAATTAATCGACAAAGAGGTCCCTCACCCTCCTCACTTCACTGACCACGCAGTTCAACATATGTACTCGTGTTCGTATAATCCTCGGCCCCGCTCTGGAAAGTTCTCGTAGCCCAACGAAGTGTTGCGTCGTGTGAAATCAGCGGCTGAACACTCGAAGCTTCGAGAACGATTGCGTCCTATTCACGCCTTTTTTTACGCAGATAGGGGTCCTGGGAACGTGCAGAACTCGTGAGTGAGAGAGAGAGAGAAATATAGCGAGAGAGTTAGAGTGAGTGAGAGAGAGTATGGAGAGGCGCAGCGGCTAATCTGATTACCGCAGAGGGACCGGCGCTACCTACTTAGTGCCCCCTTAACCCCCCCCCCCCCCCCCCCCGGCCGGCTGGCCGGTCTCGTCGCTAGCATCCTCGTAACAATACAATCTCTTTAAAAACTATTGTGAAAATGATTCCAAAACGTAGCGAAAATAATGCATACATTCGCCATTCGAAGGTGTTCATCGTTAATTTTTGTACAGTACAATTTGTAAGTTACGAGTTTTCAAAAAATCATCAAAACCCGAGAAAATGCAGTTTCTAGTAGTTTTGGTAAGAAGCTTCAGAATAATAACGTGTGTAATGTGCAGTTAACGTATCCGCACAGTGAAATTGCTCGCTGCCGCTCTGTAAAAGTGCAGGTCAAACAAACATGTCGTTTAATAACAATGCAGTTACACTAACCCTCTTCCTGAGCGTTAGAAACTGGTTATTTATAATTTTTTTTTTTCCGATGGCGCTACCTTTCTGATGACATAATCGCCTCGATTCACCCTGCCGGCCGTTAGTTTTTTTTTTTTTTTGACGTGACAACGTCTAATAAATCGATGAACGCCGGCTGCACGTACGAAAAAGTGTCCCGTTACGCATATTGTTCCGTTACGCTTATTGTACGCTTGCGCCGCATCTATCTCTCCTCCACTCGAATGTTTATAAAGTGAAGTGAAAAGTTAATGTGGTTTTCATTGTTTATTACAACAACAATTTCGACAATAAAGGTTAATTATTCTTGCATTTAAAAAATCTGATTACTAGTATAAATTCAAGTATTTATAATTTTATTATTAAAATAAAAAATGATTCAATTTTATTCATAACGTATGCAATCATTTCATCAATGTTTTGTTAGGACGTTGTCACGTTAAACTATCGTCCGTAAACCGACTTTACAGAACCATTTTTTTTTTTTGCCGTGCGCCCGTATATAGGTGTTTAATGTTACATCGTCGCAAACAGACTGTTCTCGTTAAATACCACCTCCGTCTTCTTCTCAAGAGTCCTCTGTTGACGCATTTCTTGCGTACGGCGCGGCGGAAAACAGGTAGCAGAATTGGCCGTGGCCTAGTAGGGCGCATTACGCTAGCGGTGTTTACGGTCACATTAGTTTGCCGTCAGTTTGTCGGTTTCGGCGTTTTTGCTGCGAGAACGCGCTGCTAACCGCACGTTCCACCATCGAGGGAGGAACACCCCCCCCCCCCCCCCACCCCCCCCACGGCCCACCGGCACTAATATCCCGGTCGCGTGGACGGACTTAACGAGAAGCCTAAGATGTACATCAATTTATGTCCCTGCCCGAACACGCCCGAATATTCACCTTCGGCCAACCTCGGGATTTGTTTTATTTTTGCGCAGGAAAAATGAATTCAAATATTAAAAGTAGTCGGTTAGGTTAGCTACATTAAAACACTTTAAAACACTATGGACGGTTAGTTAGGTTAGTATAGCTACATTAAAATAAACAGAGAAATATAAATAAATATATAAATGAACCCGAGGTTGCCCGAAGGTGAATATTCGGGGGTGTTAGGGCAGGGACAGAACTTGATGTACATCTTAGGCTAACCGAACTTAACACCGTTCAACACCCCATCTTGAAGACGATACAGACCAGTGCCGTATTTCACAAACCTATTAAGTCTGCACGCCACACGTTACAAGTGAAAGCTTTGCAATTTTTGTAAACCTGAACTGTTTCACAAAGGAAATTTCTCTTGACTTGAAAACGGTATCGCACACTTATAAAACTGATTTGAAAATCTTTCAAGAAGTTTGGGTTTGTTTGTACTTGGGTTCGTCTGTTTGTCGCTGTTTCGTCCACGGTCGTTTTTTATTTTTTTTGTCTTGGCTTACTATTTTTTTGTTACAACTCTTTCTCTCTAGTCGTTCTCGCCCCGTTCATAGAATTTTCTGTGCCGTCCATGCATTTCTTGTTTCTTTTTTTTTTTTTGCGCGCTTGCTTAATCATCTTTTTTTGCCATTTGCTTATCCTAGGAACTGTTTTGAGTTACTCTTCAATCGGTGACCATGGACCAAGACCATACAACGCTTATAGTTTGATCCCATTAAAAATTCATAGCTGGGGCATTATTGTATGGGGAATCATTTCATGGACCTTCCTACGTTAATTTTCGTGCCCGGGACTTGTAATTATTAGTAGGGACAGGAAAAATTCGCGGGTTCAATGACCTCTAGGATGAACTCCATAGTTCTACGTACACTCGGTCAAATGCCACCCACGCATTGGCTGCTGTCTTGTGAGACATCCCAACGTAGCAGCCTGTGATTCGATAATGCTTTGGTCGGGTGTTTCTCACTGGCACAGAGTCATCCAGGTGAGTTGTGAGCCAAATGAGCGAAATGTATTCGCGAATTTTTCCGGTCTCTAATTATAAGTAAGTGCGTTTGCAACGCGAGGACACGTGAATTTGCTCTGTGGCACATTTCTGGCGAGAACTGATGAGGAGTAGCTTTTGTTTACGTTCAAAAATTTTAGAATTTCTGTTATCATCTTACCGTTGCTTGCGTTTTCGGTTCAGACGATGACGAAAAAGGGAAGCGAGGAAATAAGTCTGTACGTCCTTGACTTCCCGCCCCGCCAGGTAGGTGGGTGGTGTTTGAATAAATGAACACAAGAGAGCGATCGACGCCGGGGTCAGAACCATCTCCTACACACCGGCGCTACGTTGGGTCTTTGAATATATATACTGTATAGAAGTCGCGAGTGGATAGGATTTACTCTACGTTTTTCAAAAGCGTATGATGAGCAGCTTGGGAACTTCACCGCTGCAGTGCGCTGCCGTAACGCCCTGTATCGTCTTAGTTGTTATTTACACGTTAGAGCGCAGCTCTGTCGCCCGCTGTCATTCCCCGCACCCCCCATCTATCATTCACTGCAACTCAAGTTCGTTCAACCGGAGGGGGAAGGGGTGTTTGAAGAGTTCGACACTTGTCCGCTAGGGACCACCACAAGTCGATGCCCTAGAGATGGTGGCGATTGCGGCGGTGAATTAACCAACTACCTCAAAACCGTATTAGAAATTTTAACCTGGGCTGGCGACTTCTATACAGTATGTATATTGAAAGGTCGGGTGTCGTCGTTAGCACTCGAGTCCAGGGCGATGGCTTATCTCGTGCGCGAGGTGGTGTCTCCGGCTGATTGCGCCGATTGCGCCGATAACGGCGGCGCCTGGCGGTAATTTTCGGTGTAGCAGCGAGATAAAAAAAAAAGGGGGGGAGTTGGAGGGGATAGGATATGAAATTACCGCTTTGCCGAATGTTTCAGTGGCTGCTTCGTGTGTCAGTCCGGTCAGGGAGGAGGGGAGGGGGGGGGGGGGGTGGGGAGGGGAGGACTGATTGATAACCCGACGCCCCAGTTCTTATCCGCGGACGGCGTTCGTACCCTGCGATTCCCCCCCCCCTCCCTCCCCGGGTCATTAACGGTTTTCGGGCTCCCGTCCCTTTTAATGCTCAGTTGTTTGCTCGAGCCACGATTATTTCGCGGATTCATTTATTAGGGCAGCTTCTCGTAAAATGGAACAGAAGTGCATTCGTGGTATAAAAAAAAAATCCACGGACGTTCGAAAACAATCGAAAACTAACTGTACCGCCTACAAAATACTGTTCGCAGTAATAATTGGGTTGGGATCCTTAACCCGGGGAGCTTTTAAGGTTTTGTGGTTGTCCCGGTACCTCCCCAACAGTTTCCTGAATGGCTTCCCAGTATTAACTGCGCACGCTAATAAGCATAAAGTAGAAATGTTGAATATTAGATTACCTTTTAAATGTTTTTTTTAATATGCCCTTATTTTTGTAAGAAATGCGTAGCATTATCTCGAAACACGTATTTCATTTATGCAGAAATAACCATAGCCATATGTTGCAGAAAGTTAGGATGTATCTTACTTGAGGTATTAAAATCTATTTCTTGGCAGCTAGTTTCCATAGGAATCTTTTGTTAAAGTAAGGGTATTTTTTTTCTTCTGTGTGTACATCTTCACGTTGATGATTGGACTGCGGTGTCCTTGACACGCCCCCCACGACTCTCGACCAGTTACAACCGACCTAAGGACGAGACTTTGTTAACAGCCAATGACCACTCATAAAAGGGTTTACTATTTGAAGATCGGTTTAGTCTGGCCTGGGGTAAAATGAATCACGAAAATATCGTGACGTTATATTGAATTTTAAGCTAATAGTAATATTTGAAGTTATGCTTCTTTAGGCGTGTCACGAAGAAAAAAAAAACGAATAGAGTGAATTTTTACTATGTGCGAGCACCATGCGACGAAATTTTCACAGGATGAAAAGAAAAAATAAGCTACATACAAATAAAAATTATATATGGGCTTTTAAATCTTATAATTTAGAGACATGTTAAATACTGGTCCATATAATTAAAAACTATTATTTATTGTTAATATTAATATAAATTGTGTTTATAAACTTTCTCAAGTGTATTTACATAAGTGAAGTTACGTTCCCGTAAGTGCCATTTATTTTCATTGTAAATTTTACATTATTAAATTAAAAATTAATTAGAAAAAATTCAGCATATTTATTGATTTTATATATTAACCAAGATTCATCTCGATTAATTTACTTGATTAAATAATTAATTTTATACGCGTGTTTACATTATTATTGGCTACTGAGTGTGCATCTTGATTTTTGAATGTAATTGAATTTATACTTTACCAACCTTATTTATAATATATCACTCCTAAGCATTTCAATATTTTTTATTCCTATTATTTTGCATGCAAAATTGAAGATAGTATTTTATTATTCCAAGTAAGTCTAACGCGCGTACATATTTATACACGCATCCATTTTTTTTTCTTTTAGATCTAAAATTCATTTCTGCTACCATGGTAATTCAAATATACACCGGAATGTGGTTCACTTCGACTCGAGCAGTGAGATGAGCGAGGAATCAGTGGCGTGAGAATGGAGAGGGGACAGACATGCACTCGACTCTCACACTCGCGTCCCGTCATGTCGGTGTCGCCGTGACAAGCTGACAGCACCGGCGGCAGTTGGCAACACTGCGAGGGAGTGGAACCGAGTGAAACTGTGAAGCTACTCCGAGCACGGGAAGCCTTCTTTTTCACAGACGAGAGAGCCAAAACCCGAATTAACCCGACTTTCCCCGAAGTTTGTGTTTTTTTTTTTTTTTTCCTTCCGTATCTTTAATGTAGCTATCTATCCTAACCAAATCAACCGTCCACAATGTTTTAAAGTATTTATAATGTAGCTAACCTAACCTAATTGACCATTAGTATCCATCCTTTTATCAACACCGCCATATTTATTTACAATGAACATTAAAAAAAAACCTAAGATGCACGATCGGTGGTTTGGCTCTCTCGTCTGTGATGCCCCCCCCCCCCCCCCAAGTGTTCGATTGGACCCGGAAGTTTCGCAAGGGTCGTGATGATAAGGTGGAACACCATAGCCATAACCACACTTCCGGCGACCTCTTGGACACCCAACCACACAGTCCACACGCGTCCACACGTGACCATCATATGTTTGGTCCACCTAAGTAGGAATTCGGGTAGGAAAAGGGAGGGGGGGAAGATTTGAAGAAGACTTCTGCGGTCGAACTCTCCACTTGTACAATTGGCCACTGGGGCATGAAAAGGATCATAAATAGGGAACCGGAAAAATTCGCGGGTTCAATGACCTCTAGGATGAACTTTATACTTCTACGTACACTCGGTCAAATGTCACCCCTCTAATTGGCTGCTGTCTTGCGGAGGGGTCCCCAACTTCGCGGCCTGTGATTCGACACAGCTTCGGTTTTGAGTGTTTCTCACTGGCCCAGAGTCGTCCAGGTGAGTTGTGAGCCAATAGCAGAGGCAGCGCTGAGGTATAACTATTTGAATTTCAGGCTGTCGTGAAATGAATCCGCGAATTTTTCCGGTCTCTAATCATAAAGCTTCCTATCCGCTGGAGAAAAATTTTATTTCTGTTGGAAGGAAACTATATGTAGAAAAAAAAATACGGCACTTCATTTGTGTTTTCATAAATCACCGATAAAACTGTCAAAAAAAAATTCTTCCCTGCTTATATTCGAATGAACCTCGTAAATGGGCGCGTTCTCACTTTTTCCGACACACGCCGACTGTCGTAAGCGCTGTCCTACGTTCCTAAGCGCGCTGTTGCCAAATATAATAAGTATTTGAAATTGAAGGTGTTGGATATTTTTTTTATTAAATTTATTTACAGAGTGAGCATTACAATTCGTATCGATGGATGTGTGCTAGTTGTTTCTTGTTTTAAAAGCTAAAAATAGGTTATGTATTACAGATTCGTGAGCGTGATAATAGGTACACAACCTAAAACTATAAATCACTTCAAATGTGCCTCAAGTGCAATCACTGTGATGAAGAGATCTGGCAACAGTGCACGCCTTGGGAGCCGTGAACTGCAATCGAAGCGTGGGACGGTGTATACGCGGGGTGTGCAGCCCGCGGCTCGCGAGCCACAAGCGACTGCGCTTCCACACAAAAATGCGCGGACCAAAAATATTAAAACGGCCCAATCACAACGCATGTCTGCAAACTGCGCGCGCACCCTACCATCGCACTCGCCCAAGTGCTTTTTTTTTATTTTAATAATTAATTAATTAAAACAATTTAGGTTTTTTTTTGTTTTATCAGTAGAGTTCTACTAATTGATTACCTTACTTTTTTTTTTAAATTTACTTGTTTTTTTTTTCTCTCCTCCTAAGTAACCTGGTCTCCACTGGTCTAGAAATCTGTTAGCAGCATTCAGTTTGAACTGGAAACGTCACTGAGCATTCTGCAAATGTGGCCACCGTCTCTTAGCGTAAAGCGCGATTTTGCGTGTGGATGTTTGCACCGTTTTCCGCGTTTCGGACGATCCGGTCGGTACCGAGAATTCCCCCGCTATTTTTTTTTTTTTTTTTTTTTTTTCATGGCGCTCTGGTCGTGACGTGAGAATTCGCACTGGCGGTGGAGCCGCCCCTTTATGTTGATTTTGTGAATAAAATATTTTGACTTACCTCTATTTTTTTTTTTATCGTTTTAAAATTGGAGAATCTGCTCACGTACGTAATATTTGGCTCATCTCACACGAAAGATTGCCGCGAACTCTGGCCTGTAACCAATAGAGATATACTTCGGAGACTTTACATATCCCTGTCGTTCGTGTCTTTTGTTTTCTCATTCGGCGTACTGTAACCTGGTCTCGAACGTGAGATCTCTAGCTGCGTGGTCGTACATCGTGCATCCCCTCCACTACCGGCTCCCACCCCCTCCACCCCCAACCACCACCCCCCAGGCAGCAATTCAGCTCGCCGGACGGGGGCAATTGCCGGTTAATGGGATGAAGCCCTATCGACCTGAAGAGGCTCTCCCTATAAAACAATCAGGAGAATTAATACTCTTACACCCTCTTCCGCCAACCCCTCGCTCCACAACCCCCCCAAGCACTTGTCTCATTCTTTCTTTCTTCCAACCCCCGCCACCCCCTCTTTCTACCCTTGCTACATCACCTCCCCGGGCCTTAATGGATTTCCTATTAATTTCTTCTTCGTCGGGAGAGAAAAGACTAGACGGCGCTCGGGGCAGGGGGTTGGTAGGTAGTCTGCTAATCCGATTGTCGACTAATTTACGCGAAGGAGTGCCCAGGGGGAGAGGTTGGTAAAGTAACGAGACTGGAAGGGGTTTGTCCCGTAACTTTTTTAATTGGCACGCTTCATATTGGATTTAACTCTTCAAGGGTTGAAGAAGTGATGAATGAGGGGGTGAGTTGGGGGTGGGGGGACGAGGCGAGGCGATGTGCCTTGTTTGGTCGCCTGTAGCAGTTGCGTCGTGTCTCGTCGGGAGCCCATTTAGGCCCGTCCGTATTGGACGACGTATCCGCCGACAAAAACAAAAATTTCTCCCGTTTCGTGCGAAGGTGACTTTCAGTGGTGTCACTTGTACTGCCCATTGTTGACAGTTGTGATGTGGTGTATGACAGTTCACCCAGTCAGAATGTCAAATATTTGTTTCCAAAATAGTTGACGAGTTGGAGGGGTAGAAACGGACGTAAAATGGCTTCCAATTTTACAGGCGACATCAAATATGTTTTTTTTTAATTCACGGCACACAATCAAAGTTTATTTTATCGGTATGTCCAACTGCAATTTTAATCCAAATTTTGGAAATTAAATAATGTTTCACAGAGCTGGAATGAATTTAAGAACGTGTTTTGAAATTTGTACATTAATAATTTTTTTAATGTCTTAATATAATTTTAAGTACCTAATATTCGTTACGTAATGAAATAAACGTTCAGTGATTTATTTAAAGTTATACAAATACAGTTTTCTTTTTACAAAAAAAAAAAAATTATTTCGCACACGACAGTCTCATTAACATTATTTTAGTTGTTTCACTTTTATAACATCTTAATCGCCCGTGTATTCGCCATTTTAAAGGATCGTTGTGACGGAAACGGATATGTCATTTAAGTTTTCGCTAGGCACGATTTTGATTGGCCGATCGCGTCCAACACCCAAGGTATTTTTAGAGCCCGTCGCATACGCCAAATATCTGATGGAAACTCGAGTCATCCAACGTAACAAACCAATGTGGCAGCGCCGATGACTCTTCCGGTGACGCCATAACTCTACAACTTTGACACGACATATTGGAATGTTGTTGTAAGTGAAAACTTGACAGTGCGACAGAACAGTGTTGCGAACTTCCCGACACGAGCATAAATAATCACTAGAGCCACGGAATTTTCGCGCATTCATTCAGTCGCAAGCCAGAATGCAAACCTCCACACTGCCGCACTGTGTTCGTGATTGGACCGCAGTTATCTGGACACGCCCCTCTACGACCGTGAGCCAACGATGTCCAGCTAGGAGAGAAGTAAGCGAATCAGGTAGTGGCAAATAACAAGGATAAAAATGTTCTCGCTAAGAAATCAAACAATGGGAAAGTAAACATGGGTCGAGCACACCTATAACTTTGAATTCTATCCTGAGGCCAGAGGAATCCGCGAAATTTCCGGGACTCTAATAATCACCTGCATGCATATAGTTCACCACACTCTAAACAACCACCATGAATATTTTACACCAGATACTAGATTCTATTAAATAATTAACACCACTCCTGTACAGTAACGAGATAACCCATCCCTTCAAGTAATTAAAAAAAAAATTACACAGGTTTGCAAACCTTTTAATTATTAAAGAAGGCTAAAGTAAATTTCAGGATTCATATTCGTGTCAAGTGCTTTACAAGAGATACAAGACCGACATTTATGGTACGAAACGCTGATTTTGAGACGCCCTGTTTTCGTAATAACATAACACTCCGTATTTCCGTTACTGTACATCTAAATCAGTAATGAGTCCGTAAAATCAGTAAAATCCGTACTTGGCAGTACTGCCTTATTTGGTCACGCCATTCAGTTGGTACGCCGACGATAGGCATGCATCTGAAAGGGACTCAACCAATCACGAAACGGCGGACTATGCCATACGTTTTAACGCTCAACTGGTCTAGAAATCTTTTCGTTAAAAATACGTTCTCTCTCTTTCTCTCTTCCCCCCCCCCCCCCCCCAAACCCAGCGATGGAAAACGAGCATAGCGACGAGACTAATTAAGGGCTTCGCCTATACATAGAGTAGTTACTTGTATTTTGTGAACAGATCTGAGAGCGTTGAAGGACGACACCGATACACGAATCAAGCGCCTAATAGCCTTTATGTGCTGGTTGCGAGTGCGGTGCTTCAGTTCGGCTGCGTGCGGGGTGCTGCCACAACTTAGAAACACACAACTTAGAAACACACAACATAAAAACACACAACTTAGAAACACACAACTTAGAAACACACAACTTAGAAACACACAACTTAGAAACACACAACATAGAAACACACAACTTAGAAACACACAACTTAGAAACGCATAACTTAGTAACACACATAGAATCTTCTAAGTTATGCCTGTTGTAAGTTGTGTGTTTCTAAGTTGTGATAGTTCTAAGTTATGACTTTCTACGTTACGACGTTTCCAAGTTGTGTGGTTCTGCGTTGCGTGTTTCTAAGTTATGATCGTTCTAACTTATGACAGTTCTAAGTTACGTGGATTTTTTCGAGGTTTCTAAGTTATGATCGTTCTAAGTTGTGTGTTTCTAAGTTATGTGTGGTTTTCGGCTGCGTGCTACGGTAGGATTCGGAGGGGCGATTGACCATATAATTCTGTCGTTTGAAAGTGTTCAGCTGAGTTCCATGATACAGCAGCGTGAACCACGCAGTTCTCGTCACTAAAGATGGAGCCACATAACAAACACTCTTCCAAGACTCGGTCTCTTGCGAAGAATTTGGTTTTAACTTCCTTGATATAATTTTTGATTAGTGTTCCGGTAGTTTTCTTGCATTTATCGTTGGGTCACAAATTTTCTTAACCAGATATTCACTAAATGTTATTTTCGAGCCGTAATAATTGTTTATAAACATTTGCTTGACTTTTTTCTTTCCACGTTACGTTAGAGAATAGCTTAGTAAAGGTCTGATGAGAAAATCTGAGACGAGGCTTAAAATATCAAGAGCGCTAACGCGATACATTCAACAGGAAAATCCCTCAAATAATAGCAGTTCCAAGGAAATGAAGCAACTGACACTGTGCCTTATGCAAGGCGGGATGATAAGCGCGACGCTCGCTGGTGCTTCTAGCGCGGTGTCTCCTCTGGACTGGCGCGCAGTCTTCTCGTCGTGCACAGGAAAAGTGCGATAACTAAGCGGTGACCATAACAAGCTATGGCGGAGAAATGATGATTAAAAGGGGTTTTACTCTTTTGCTAATACATTTTAAAACCGAAATACGGGAACGGAACTACTAGTGTATTCTGAAATGACTTTTTATTTTTTTGGTGAACAGTCACCGCTCGGATATCTTGATCAGTTTTTAAATCGCGTGGTTGTTTTTTTTTTTCCTGAAGCTCTACACACCTCGTCGCATTGGGTTTTATTTTCCCCCCTCCCTCGAATACCGAGGTAACGTGAGCCGCTGTTTGCACATGGCCAGTGTCAATAGAGCACCAACCACCCCCCCCCCCCCCCCCCAATCACTCTTTCCACCTCTCCCAGGAGCTGTCTCGTCACGTTGTTGTAGTTCCTAGAAGCAGCGGGGAACATCGCGGATATCAAGGTCAAGGTCTGCGCGGGTGTGGAGAGGGAGGGAGTGGGAGTGGGGAGGGGGAGGGGGGAGGGGGAGGGGGAGGGGGGGAGGGGGAGGGGGAGGGGAGGGAGAGGGAGGGAGAGAGAGAGAGAGAGAGAGAGAGAGAGAGAGAGCTTATCTGCGACGCGTAGTTGCTGAGGAGCGCTGCCTTGTAAGTCACGAGTCAAGTTGTCGACAAACGTCGGAATTTCCTGATCAGACTTTGTAAAAAAAAAAAATCATTGCTCTAAGTTTTGCTCATTTGTGAAGTAAGAAACAGAATGATCATACCAGAATATACCTTTACGTCGGAACCATAATATACTATTTCACAAAAAATATTTTTTTTTTCAAGAAGGGTTGTTTAACGAATTTTAAATAGTGCCTCCTTTGTGGTTAAAAGTGTATTTTGCCCAAAATCACACGTAGTCTCTTATGCCTCCTAGCTACAGAATAACTAGGAGTGTACGCAGAATTAAATTTCGAGGGACATAAGTCGGGGATGGGGGTGGGGGAATACTAATCTCAGTCCACTGTTTGCCTTCAAATTCTTTCCTTTTGTTGGCGAGAATGATGGATTATTTTGGATTATTTATGTTAATGTGTGTGGGGGGGGGGGGGGGAATATATCCCACCAATTTTCCCCCCTTTTAATGAATATCATACGTGGACGTCAACTAGACGTCAAGTTAACGTCCATCTAATATTGAATTTAATTAATGCACAGATTAGAATTTGAACATTGACGAAGATTGTGTTACTAATTACATTGTATGGTTTGTCAGCTTTCACTTTGGTACAAAACAAATCACGTACTGTAACTTCTTTGCTTGCTTAGCGAAAATTTCGAAATGTTAGCTTTTAGCAGCACAAATTGAGCACTGATTCGTGGCGTAGAAACGGTTCCCGAAATAGAATAGTCGTGAACTTGATGTCAAGTTGGCTACCAGCTCATAATGAAGCACGAATTCGGTTTTCCACTTCACTAATTTAGCACAAAATGAGCACTAATTATTGACACCGTGTGAACTCTGCATTACAATGTGTGAACTTCTTTGTGTGAACTATTAGAATGATTCTTGTATAATTATATTTACTGTGTTACGAATGGTGAATAGCACTGTAAACAAGCACTAATTTGCAGCGGTGTATGCATTGTACAGTCGCAATCAGAAAGGATCTCTTCAAGTGTATCAGAAGTGGTCAAATACATGCTCTGATATCATTATGCCTTCATTATCTTCGTTGATAAGCGTTTGCTTAACAATTTTCTATTTAAAGGACGTTTAGTTATATGCACACACTATTTACACATAACCATGAATTCACATTATCACTATTGGAATCTCCATTTTTTATTTGTAATCTCTTTGTAAGCAATTAAATTTTCTTTCTAGTATTGTCAATACACGTAGGCGCATTAAGGCGATGTTCAATCGTAATGATACAAGTGTTGATTTATTTAACTACACGCATGCAATGTGGATTTGTGAATTAAATATTGAGGTGATGCTAGATATTAGTTATTTTATTACATAATTTCGCAATTTCGTCTCGTTAGTTCAGCATATTTCATTAATACTAAAATTGCAATACTTTTATTTATTTCATTTACATTGGATAGCGGAGCAAAGTAAGTTCTAAAAGAATCGCACTTTTACACAACATTCCTTTTCAAACAGTTGTATCAAGTAGTTTGTTATACTACAAGGATATTGTAACTTTGTACAACACATGTCTATGAATATTTTTTCATGTATGAAATACCTACATTTTTGAAATAATACTGAGCATTTCTTAAGAAAATTGGCGTACAGTTTAAAATTTTAATTGATGTTTCATTCAAGCATTATTTTTTTTTCAAACCATGGAAAATGTAATCGAGTATTCAATGATTGGACAGTGTTTTGTTTTATTATGGTTATTAATGTGCTCAGTTAATACCGGAAAGCTATTCAGGGAACGGTTTTGCAAATATTGGAGGTACACACTGGGACAACACAAAACACAAATGCCCTGATAAGAATCCGAAATAAAGTAATACTGCAAACACCATTTTTGTAGTGATGAAGGTGGTTTGAAGTGAATATTTCTGTTTTTTTTTATTTACAAAAAAAAATAACTGTGTACACTTGTTGAAAAGTTGGTGAAAACGCTGCGCCAGCTGCTGTGTGCATTGTGTCGACGTACACGCGTGGCCCTGGAATGCGAGCGCGGCCTATTGCTGACTCGACGAAGCACACCAGCGCTGCCTTTAGCTGACCGCCGCTCAGTCAGCAGAACACGTGACACACGCCCCTCAGTTTGCCGCGCCATTCAGCCGATCTTAAGTTTCTTCTTGCCAATATTATACGTTTTCAAGGGTGGTATCACAAGACGTTCGGGTTAAGGTAGCGAGTGAGCCAACTAAGACTGCCGCTAACTCGCGGTCCGTATTCCAGATCGTGCCCAAACCAAATCCCAGCAAGGGGACAAAACGGCAACGGTTTTAATAAACGGTGCCCTGCGCGAGGCTATAAACCGTTTTCAACGAATGCTAGCGGACGTTTGGCAAACCAACGATACATTTGTTACGGCAAAAAATACTAGAGATTTCAGCACCGTCGCACAGTGTGCAATATGAGCATTCTGAAGGGACAAAATTCGAAACTCAAGCCAATGATGTTTCCTTTTGCTTTTATTTGCTGGTTTAATGATTTTTTAGTTAACTTAATGATTTATGACAATTTTGGCAGCAAAATTTATAGTATTTATAGAAGACCATACAGGGTTACATTACTGAAATTCGTTTACTTTGCAAAACAACGTACAATGTTTTTTTTTTTCAAACCAGACTTTACTTGTTAGTGAAAATTCTTTAGTTAATGTTTTTATATAAGTACAAAGTTTTTAAAAAATTAAATTTATTACTATATAAGCGTTTTTCTGCCATCCTTTGAAGTTAAAAAGGTTTTTACATAAAATATTTAAGTATGCAAATATCACCAAACAACAGTTTTTTTCAAACGCCTCAACATTAATACTGTAACCACTTGATATGGATTCCAGGATAACACGGAAGTGATTAATAAGGGCTTCATTATTCCCAGTTATAGATGCGACTTCACGTGCATTTTTGAAGAATCTCCTGGCAGTATTTCCATCATTTGTGTTTCCACTACCGGGTATTAGCGTGTCAACCACTAGACCCCAACTCATCTCTAATTATTTTCTTTATTTCATTTTTTTCTCGCTTCATACTTTGATCTATCACTTCCTCCTCGGAACTGCCACTTTTTTATATCCAACCTGTAAGATATATGCAGCAAGCATTCGAAGCTCCGAATCCAGGCATGGAGTGTAGACAGACCAAATGCATATGTTGATGGAGCTACATTTGTTTTATGTGATATTTAGTTTTTGTTCATTTTTTTAGGAGATGCTCCACATATATAACATTTTTGTAATGACCGATTATTGGACAGAGCGTTGCAAAATTTCCATCAACCATAGTCATCAACATTGTTTGACGAACATCTCTTTCATTGCCACAAATTGTCACTCTGGTTGGTGACAGTTAATTTATTTGTTTGTTGATGTTCTTACTTTCATCTTGGATTAATGCTTCTGTTTCCTTTTTAAAGAGCAATTTTATTGATCGACAATATCTAGTAGAGGAAGGTCTTGGATACTGCCAAATAATTCGTTTATGATCTTCATTTGTGTGGAGCTGCAGAGGAACAAATGATATAACGAAAAGATATTCGTCATAGGGAACCTTGCCTATTATTTTCTCAAAACTCTGTTTAAATATGCTGTGGCCTGAACTTCCATCACAACCCTACTTGCATATTAACGACATGTCATTGATATCAGATTCAGACAGCATCTGGTTTACTACTTCATTTTGCAGTAGTAAAATGCGTTCAATGGTGTGGTTAAGAAGGGCTTGTAGATTTATTTCTGCGCTCAGTTCAGTGATCAAAATAGCTTCTTTAAGTGGGTAATACATTTGTTTGGCTTCCTGTAACATGTAATATGGTGGATATATATTACAGTTTCTTTCTTTGGCTTGAGACTGCAGAAGCTTGTATTGGTAGGTTGTAAGTTGTGCGTCAAGAAAAAAAGCCAATGCCTCTTCATTTGTGTACAATATAGGTTCTTTATCGGACATTCTTGCTTTCTTTATTTTTGTCGCTCTTTGTGGCGATGCTGTAGATAATTCTTTAACAATATCTGCTGCATCTCTTTTCCCAGCAGCTCGTAAACTTACTTCAGTGGCAAATGAGATCTCTTCAGGAGTCTGGGACTGCAGCAAATGTTGAACTTTCCTCCTTTTACTCTTTCTGCTACAATCTTTGAAACGCTTCTTAGGGCGTCCAGCATCAGTTGCAGGCGATGTGCTTGGCCCAGGTGTATTGCAGGGTTGTGTAGCAGCAGACGAAAACATTGCCAACAGTTCATTTCCTAGTTTAAATTCCTCCCGAAGCCACTGTGTGTTTCGCTGAACAAATCTATCATAATGCCTTACGATTTGCGCCCAAAGTTTATTCAATTTGATTAAAAACAACCTCACTCTATTTTTTAAGATAGTTTGAATGTTTTCTGGCACTTCTTCCAAGACAAAGAAACTCACTACCTATTTACATACTTCTTCGTGCCTTTTTGTTTTCTCACTACGCAACCAAATGTTAAAGAGATCGCTACGTGACATGCGCAGTACCTCTGAAAAAAATTAAAAACCATCAATCGCGCAAATATGCGCAGAATATTAAAGCGAAAACATTTAATATAAATATGGAGCATTGCACTTCAGAAGTTTCGTGAGGGTATATTGCGGACATTTTTTTATAACTCTAATTGAAATTTATGAAGTTTACATTTTATTGTTATTTTTCGTCAGTTAATAAATTATAAATGTATGGATAAATATTCAAAATTAAGTATGCGTTACTCATACAAATTAAAGAACATACCTTTATGAACGTCTTCCATGATCATAAAACAAGAAAATACCTCTCGCACTAATTGTAACAGCTCTTGAAAGAGCGCACTCCGCACCAATACTGCCCCGGCCGGGAGCACTCCTCCGATACAGTTGTCTTATCAGCTCTCCAGAAGGCACACAGCATTTTTAAAACGGTCAACCAAGCACATTACTGAATGGTCTGAAGACTCTACTATAACATTTATATAACCACAACCCATAATTAAAAAGTCGAAAAAAGTAGTTTTGTCCCTCTAGATTGGTCATATTGCACACTGTGCGTCGCACGAATTAAATGTTATTATAATTTTCTCAAGTATTTTAAATTTGCGATTATTTCTTGTTATGAACAATTAAAGTGTAAAAAAAAAAGTATTCCAGGATAAGTTTCGCTACCAAGAAGTTTAATTTTGTCACACCAACACGCTTTGTACGTCCCCCTGATGATCACAAAAATTGACTATATACGAGTTAATGGCGCCAGACGCGGACCCGCCATATCGACGAAATCACCGAAAAAGTGAGCTCTGCGCATGCGCGTAATTTGGGCAACAGATCGGCAACAGATGGGACTGCCCGTGTCCCATCGTGCTCTAGGAATACGTTTAGGGTACAGATGTAT
This sequence comes from Bacillus rossius redtenbacheri, assembly GCF_032445375.1. Classification (NCBI taxonomy): domain Eukaryota; kingdom Metazoa; phylum Arthropoda; class Insecta; order Phasmatodea; family Bacillidae; genus Bacillus; species Bacillus rossius. The sequence goes on along the minus strand of NC_086342.1, from coordinate 9,804,617 downwards.
CATATTCAACACCTGAACCTTTACTTTTGTGTCTTAGGGCGGTATTCCAAGACGTTTCAGTAAGGTAGCGAATATGCACTGCCTTGTTGGGCAACTGCCGTACCCTAACTCTCGGGTCATATTCCAAAACGTGTCCTAACCGAACCCCTGTAAGGTATCAGATCGGCAGCCGTTTTAATAAACGAGGACTTGTGCGAGGCTATAAACATTTGTACTTCGTGGAATCCATCGTAATTTTAGCTTATTTTTTAAAACTATGGAATTATAATGTGAAATTAAATATTTAATTTTGGTTGTACAAGAATAAACGATGAATTTTTGGCCGTATTTATGTTTGCTGTTATTTAATATATTAGGGGGGGAAATTGTAATCGTAAAAGTTCCGTTAAAGTTCATTAAAAAGGAAAAAATATATATAAACAGTCATGGATCAAATCAGCAACAGATAGGACACCAAAAAGCAGTGCCCTAAAAGTAAGGGACTGGCCGTGTTCTATCGTGCACTTGGAATATGGTTAGGGTACAGGTATTGCATATTCAACACCTAAACCCTTATTTTTGTGTCTTGGAATATGGCCCTTAGAATGCCGGCCTATGGGGCTTTCTTGTAAATTTAATATGGCCCTTAGAATGCCGGCCTATGGGGCTTTCTTGTAAATTTATCAATAGAGCTATATTTTCATTTAAGTGTCCCGCCTTCCTGGTCACAAATACAGTGTTAAGAGCTTCAGATGAAACCACGTGGTTCGAACACTGCTCAAGATAACCACGTTGTTTTTCGTATTCAAAAAAAAATTAAGAGTATGCCGAGGGCGAATGAGTAGTTCTGTTTCCGTATTTCGTTTTTGAGTGGTTTTTTTTTTTTTTCAAAATAATTTTTTAGACATGAAAAATTCGGCACAGATGCATTACACCTCTACCTTCGTTTCTCAGTGACATATGATAATGTTATGATCACAACTCGAAATCGCATAGTTGTCCTATGCATAATGTGACATTAATAAAGACATTTTAATATAATATAATAGAGATATAATATAATATAATAAAGAGATTTTCTTTCTTAATAAAAATTTATCTCTAAATTTATTTTACAAAATTAAATAATTTTATGCACGTGTTTATATGAATACTAACCACTAAGACTTTATTTAATTTTATTGAATTTATGCGTTACCAAACGTATTTATAATATTACTCCAGTTTTTATTATTTTAATTATATTAATTATTCGCATATAAGATTAAAGTTAGTTTTTTATTACGCCTAGTAAGTATATTATAATTTCTAACGCGCGTACATAAGTACACGCACCCAAATTTTTTATAATAAAAGTAAAATATTTTGATATATATTTTTTGTGACTGACGTATTAAATATTTACCTGTCACGTTTGTGAGTAGCAAGTATGGAGTGGCTGGTATGAAGTGATTACGTGACCAGACGTGTTAAAGGAATGTGAGCGTTTGGAATTTTCCATAAATATTCATGCTAGATGCTGGCGCTGTGCCAAACCCGGAGATAACGTCGTTCCGTGGCGAGTTTCATATGGGAAGAGAAAAAAAATAAGTTCGAGAATTCTGTCAAGTTACTTTTTTATTATAATTTTTTTTTTTTTTTTTTGTAATTTTCCGTGAAGCGGTCGAACACACGGTTTAATTCCAGGCCGCTTATAATATTATCGACTTGTACTTGTTTTTCCGTTTCTAGATTATCCTGTTGTCCAGTCAGTTTTTTTTTTACATTCGTTGAAAAAAAATACGGGCTCGAGTATGCAAGCGTGCTATACAACTCGAACATACCATCTTGACCGTTGCACATTTCGTTGCGTATTTTTTTTTCGTTACTGCTTGATTAAGTCACTGGCTGTAAATAAGTTTTCACTTAAAAATAACTACACACACCACTCCCAATAGTTTGTTGTTTGAAATAGGGTTGAATTATTTTCCGTCACGGGCTAGACACAACCGTCTTATGGATTCTTAAGCCACCGTAGTGTGCTGATAGTCTGTAATACGGTCATCTGCCTTTCTCCTTCGTTTTGCACAATTGATCGAGTTACACTGCTTCTCTCTGTTTACTGGCTTATGGTCGCTGAAGGCGTCTCTTGGTCCATTGTGTCCAGCATCCAGGGTGATTGGGGGGGGGGGGGGGGCTGGAATATTCGGATATATGGCCGATGGCAACGAGATACTCTAGTAATTGTTTTTTTTTTTCCTTCGCATTTTCTACTTTTTGGCCAAGTAGAGAAACGTATTTGGAGATTTCGGTTTCGTAAGACTTGAGAACAACAGTAATGTAGTTCGTTGTGCTACGACTCATGTTTCACGATAAACTGATCGGAAAACTTGTCAGTGCCTGCCCTCGTAATAGAGAGGCCAGTCCTTTGACGATAAATAGGAATCCGTGCTCGTTTTTTTTTTTTTCCGGCACAGGGAGCAGCACGCGTCTTAGAATTCCTGGAACGTCATGTCGGATGGTCACATGGTCGTGTCCGGTTTCCAGGTATAACCTGGAATATACTTCAGAAATTTCTGTACAATAAGCGAACAGTCAGGGAAATATGTGCTGGGTCAGGTAATTTAAATTAAATGACTACACAAATGTTTTGAGCCTGTTAACCGTGCATTGCACATTGGGTTTTGGATTCAGTATTTTTGTTTGTTTCAAAGCTGTTGTGCCAACTATTTCTGAGCGGAGTTTGGTTTCCTTTATGTGATCGTGCTTTTCGGGAGTGGCGTACGAAACACACTCAAGCTCTCTGTTGTTTTGTCAGTAAGTTTGGTCTAGAAGCACACATTTTTCGCTAGGAAAAAAAAATTCCGAACGCCCATTAGACTTCAACATGGTATGCATGCGCCCAGCGGTTTATTTTTCTTCCTATTTTTTGGTCTGTGAGAAGCCATTGCCTTATTTAACGTAGTCACTCAGTACGTGTTTGCTTCCGCACTGTGATTGGTGTTTCAACAGTACACACGCACCTAATCACGCCTAATCATGAAACTGCGGTGTTTTAACTCTCAGCTAGTCTCTAAATCTTTTCGTGAAAAAAACTTGACCCTTTTTTAAATTTGGCAGTGTAAGGAATCAGTGCAAACATTAATATTAGTTTATTGCTGGCTTTTGCAGCCCGTGTGTAATAAACTGCCCTGGACATTAAGATTGGGCCATTTCCAAGTGGTAGATTGTACCGAAGTTTCGCTCTGACTGCAACAGGAATCTTAGGGGTTGAGTTTATTGATATCGGCTGTTTTCAATAAATATGACGTGTAATGACTGACGTAAGCAAGGGAAAACTCATTTTGTAAGTATTCCTGGACAGCCTTTTAAGAACCCACACACACAATCAGTCCAGCTCCCAGTTGGGACCGCTCAGTCCCAACTGACAGTTTGGACTGAACTGAACATCTTCCCCACACACAATCAGTCTTGTGGTTGCTCTTGCTGTTTGAACGTATAGTTTCCTCGTAGAATATGGAAGAAACTTAGGATGCTGCAGTTGCAGTTGCTTTTTTAGTTAGTAAAAGGGGGAAAAAATAACAAAGCAAACAAAGTTTATAAACAAAGATGTCTGCCACGACACTCAGCTGATTGACTGATTGTTTGGACTGACATTTTGGACTGACTGACGCTGTTCCCACACCCGGCAGTTTTAATGCCGGTTTGCACATGTGATCCTGTATGTATGTCTTTAATACAAACTTAACATATGTGTCTTTTTATGTATTTAATAACATTAATATATATTTATTACCTGTCTTAACAACATAAACAAAGTATTTTAAATAACTAAATATAAACAAAAAATATAATTATGTTCAGTTTTATTTTCTAAAGCAAATTCGTTATTAACATGTAAAAATATTGGAGTTCAAGAAGTCTACTATTTATATAGTTTTGTGGAAATAAATTTTATTTTATGATTCATCTGAAAACTTACACATTAAACAAATCCCACATTCATAAAATCATGGCTACGCCCTGGAGTAATTGTACTTATTCGCACTTGCAACGCACGCGTCTTTATCTAGAAGACCTACTTTTTTATAAACTGTTCTTATACGTCGTTTCAAATACACCATAGACAGGCTATTCACTAGTGACATTCGTGTTCTCTCAGCCGATAAGAAAACCACGCAAGCGCCAAGATAAAAAGGAATTGCGATTATTTAGAAGTTTGTTCTGTGGTTTATCAGTGTGATAACCATGCATGTTTGGCGATGCACTTAAAACTCTGTAACACTGACTGACAAGACAGACAGACAGTGCACAGCTTAAACTTATGGATCTAGGTGCATGGCAATTTACACAGGAGATCCATTTATGACGTAGTTGAGCAATGAGAAATGATTTTTGAAAATTCATCCCCTAAGGAGGACCTAGGTGTTCACGGGTAAACGCCGTATCCAAATTTATTTTGAGTGATTATTCGGACTTTACCCAGCAAACTTGGATAATGCTAAGTTAACCCATGTAGCATTACCCGTAACACATGCATCTTATTCACGTTGATGATTGGACTACAGTTCTCTTGATAAGCCCTGATAAGCCAGTTAAAAAACATGGAGGAGAAGTGGTTACCCAATCAGGTGTAACCCGCCATTAGCTATCGACCAATTGAGCATTGTATAAGCTAGTGAAATAATCGCGGCTCCATTAAACAGGCCGGGTTGTGACGCGCGTGCAAAGAAGATACACAGTCAAAATAATTCTCACCTTCAGTTTACGAGGAACACCGGTCAAAAAATTATCCACGGATCTTCGTATATTCAACGGATACGGAGTTCACGTTATTAAACATGGGCCTAAAAGAATAATCTTAGTATATTAACAAAACATTCAAATACAAGTCAAGTCTACAGAAATAACTTCTTTTTTTATAAAAGTGCCAAACAACTTTGGGCGCGATGAAAGTAAAATTTCAAGGCCGAATTTTGATGCAACGTTTTCCGTGAAACATTGTTGTGAAGCAATTCTGACGCGAAAAGGACAGAGAACAGGTACCTGGCCAAAGAGATATAAAGAGAGCACTATGATATTTACGTTTCTGGGCTCGTTTTCATTCTCTTTGTGCGATGATTAAGCCCGCGTCAAAAAAAAACAACATAGAACCGAGAGAGATAGATGAACGAAAGAATAAGACAGAGAGAGAGAGAGAGATAAAGTGCGCATGTGCTTGTTTCAGAAAATATATATAGGTATCCTATGCAGTCAGCTGTGAATGCCTTGAATTTTATATTTGCTACCAGAGCGCTAGCGTTCCTCTTTGTTCAACCAGCAGCGTAGAGAGTGCTGCTGAGTCAGTCCCTGCATTTCCCGCCTGCTATGAATTTCATATTTCGTAAAGTGATTTGGCATGTCCCAAATGGTAGAAATGTTTGAAGAAAAAGTAACACGCACATGTTTTTTTATGGTGTGAGTATTTCAACAGTCAGTAATATTTATTTAGAAAATTGTCTTCTCTCTCTCTCTCTCTCTCTCTCTCTCTCTCTCTCTCTCTCTCTCTCTCTCTCTCTCTGTGCCGTATTACCCCTTTACGATATACTTGCGATACGAGGTTTGAATTGCCAAAAAAAAAAAAAGTTTCACTTCTATCACGTGTACAGAGCTACACGCGCTCTTATTTTTGTCCACGTGCGAGTGTGTGTTTACCTTTGTTAAGAACGAAACATATAAAAAAAACGAAGTTTCAGTTCCTTGTAATTACGAAGAACTATTCGTTTCCAATGTAAATTAAGTTCTTTGTTGAAAATTCCGAAAATTTGATGTAAGTTGTAACAGAGCAGTGTTTACCGCCGCGTTTCCCGCTACCAGAGCGTGATTGGGTAATGGAGAACGCTCGTTCAGAGAGTTCGCCTGCCCAGGGGTCTCTTAGAATGTAAGATGACTTCGGGGTCCTTAGAAAACACGAGGGAGGCTGAAACGAGAAGCGACATTGGGGGGGGGGGGGGGTGATATTAACGGAAAACTGGCCTCCCTCCCGTCCTTTCTCTCCGATGGTTTGTGTATGTTTTATGTTCATTTTTTTTTTCTCTCGGTCCCTTCTGCCGTGTGTTACCGCCGTCAGCTGAAACGAGTCCGTGGGCGTCTCTCTTTTGTCGCCCTGCAGGGCCCCTTGCCTTCGGGGTTTCCATGGCGACCCTCGTTCCGGATCTCTGGAAAACCCCGGATATCCGGCGTTCGCGAGGCGGTATCGCGAAAAACCGGCGCGTGGAGGCGCACTTTTGACGGGAAAAGGTTTCGCGGAATTCGGCGCGCTTCTTTTTTTTTTTTTTTCAGCCGTCGCGTACGCGTGGCGTCCCTCAGTGGAGGTCGTCTTCGTCGTCATCACGGGCGTCTCGTTGCTGCGTCCTCCCGCGGCCGACGGGGGCGAGTCGGGAAGGCGGCCGTCGGCGTCGCAAGGATATATATTTTTGGTGGGGGGGACTGCAATTGATTTAGTTGTTGAGGAATATCCATCCCCCTGGGGAAAAAAAGCGGGGGGGTCTGGGGGTCCTCCCCCGGGAAAACTTGGGTTTTGAAGGCGCAAAAAAGGTGGTTTTTAGGCATTTTATTTCCTAAATATTCTAATTATAGTTGGTTGCAACATATAATTTATTTTTTTATAAAAAAATATTTTCAGAGAACAAATTTGTAAAAACACAGTGCTCACTTGGACTAAATGCACCATGCGCAACATATGGGTTGTATCACAGAAATCATATTTTTAATATAACTACGAAACTAAATATATTATTGGAGGGGACGAAATTGAAGACTTTTATTATTAGGGGGGGGGGGGGCGTGTCCCCCCCCCCCCGTCCCCCCCCGGTTGCGACGCCCATGAGGCGGCGGTTCTCGGAGCGAAACTGGAAGTGTAGCGACCGGAGAGTGAAGATATCTACTGGTTCGATGTTCCCTTACTCTATTGGGCAGGTTTAAGTTCCATTCATTTTTTTTTGCCACACTCCTGCAGTATTCCTGCGATATCTAAAAAATGTTATTTCGGCTGAGTATTTTGTACATCACGATAACAAACAAAAAAACAAAAAAAAAAGGCACAGATTGACATTGTAGAGCTACAAAACACGGTAAACATACCGCGGCAATGGTGCGCGAAAAAAAAAAAAAAAAAAAAAATTCTCACACGTAATTAATTTGAAAAAGAGGGCGGGGGGGGGGGGATGTAACTAGCTATTATGACCAAATGACGAGAACAATGCAGTTAGCAAAGTTTTTTTTGAAAATAATAGTAGGTTTATTATTCTACGATTCTTATTTTCTTATCCTGATATCAAGATAAATGCATCGTCAGACTTTTGTGCGCACGATAGCTTGGTGGTTGGGTGGTGAGGGGGGGGGGGGGGGAAAGGGGCTGTGGTGTTCAGGGCGATCGATGGTAATTTTTTTTTCCTGTAACAGCACACTCGCATGCTTGATTTCTTGAATGCTTACGTACTTCCATACAAGCGCACTCACTTACTTGCTCACCCGCATACTTGTACACTTTCTTTAACATCTTAAAGCGGTATTCCAAGACGTTCGTGTAAGGTAGCGAATAAGCACTGCCTTGTTGGGATACAAGCGTAACCTAACTCGCGGGCCGTATTCCAGAACGTGTCCAAACAGAATCCCAGTAAAGGGGGGGAAACAAACGTTATAATAGACGGGGCCCTGCGCTAGGCTAGAAACTGGCGGACGTTTCCCAACCACTGATACAATTGTTACGGCAATACTATACTAGAGACAGCAGCACCATCACACAAAAATAGAACCGCCTTTCTAGTTTTCTAGAGTACTTTTTAAGTTGCGATTATTTCTCGTCATGACCGTTAAAGTGTACATAATGTATTTCAGGATAGATTCGCCATCTTAAGAGTTTAATTTGGCACACCAACACGCTTGGTATTGTTCCAGCCAATGGGAGTATATAAGTGGGGCCCAGACTATGAGACCTTCAGTCTTCCATCATCAGATGGCAACGCCGTCAACAGTTACGTCTACTCTCCCTGCACAGCAAAAGATTTCGATGAGTGCAACATCTTCCGCAGAGCAGACCTTGAAGACTTCTGAAGTTAACATTGCAGCGGTGTTACGATGGATGTCATCAGTGCCAGTGACAACGATAAAGGAAGCAGCATCTGACGGTGTTCCATCACCCAACTGTGTGTACTGTGACATCAACAACTTGAAAATTACGTGATTATGTAATACACGATTGTAATAATAACTCTGAACGCATTAAATATCAGTGCAACAGGTGTTGTAGCCAGTTTATACACTACGGAAGATTAAAGACACATCAGGAATTGTGAAAAGACTGGTTGCGCATTCATCAGAATCTAACTATGTGTGTATGTGTGTGTGTGTGTATATATGTGTGTGTATATATATACACACACACTGCGGCAAGACATTTGTATGCATAAACCATGCAAGGCGTCATGAAATATACAACTGTCCTTTCAATGAAATCGAAATTTCTTCTCTGTGTGAAAAATGTGGTAATCAACTGTCATGCGAAACTGCCCTGAAAATACATGTCAAGACATGTAAAGGACTTTTCGTACTTCGTACTCTAAATCGATAAATATTAGTGATGTTTTTGTTTTTGTTCTTGGAGTAGCGTAGAATTTATGTAATAAAATTTATTTTGTAAAAGAACTTGCGGTTTTTACTTCTAGAACATGTCACTTTTGTAGTATTTTTTTTAAAATTAAATTACCTTTTTTGCATTGAGCAAAGTTCGATCCAAGGACAGGAATCCATTGATTGAATCAGTACATGAATTGAGTTTTTTGATGATTTTTGGAATTCATCCCCAATTTCTAAGATAATCATTACAGAATTTCAAGGTGGCGGTCAATATGTCCTCATCAGCATACTAGAAGCTGGTAGTAGAGGAATTTAAGCTGCCTTTAGGACTTTCCACCATATTTATTGAATAATAGTTTTTTTACATTGCATTTAGAATTTTTAGTTTATTATATGCTATAATTGCACAATTTTTGTTTACCTCAACTCTCCGCAATATATGTAGTAGTATTGTTTAATGTAAACGAATTGTTGAGGCAGTCGTTCAATGTTGCACTCGCGAGTGTATTCATTGTTTATGACGATAAAGACCAAATTCACTATATCTAATGACGATATTTGCTTCTTTCTAAAACCATAAAATCTCGGCTCTAGTAATACGTACTATTTCGCACGTTTATGCACATAGGCTTTTAGAAGACGGGAGCATCCGGGAGCAAAACAAATAAATAATTGTCAATTAATTACTGCGCCCTCCAGAAGGCTGATAGCTAAGGGCAGGCATTTTTCGCGAAAAGATCTGAACATTTATTAGACTGCAACAAGGTGTACCCGCATATGTGGTTTCTTCCTTGTGATTGGCGGCCTTGTGCGAGACAAGTCGTTGCCTTATTTGACCGAGCCACCCAGGACGCGTTTGCTTCCGCACTGAATCACTGTAACTGGTGATCTAACAATCGACATGTACCTGGAAAAAAAACTCGCCCAATCACTAAACACAGACGATGCTATAGTGTTTTAACCTTCATCTAGTCTCGAAATCTTTTCGCGAAATCTGCATGCCCCTACTGATAGCGTTCCTGGGTTTTTTTTTGTGTGTCCTTGTATCGTGCCGTGTGGAATATGCCCCATCATCCATGCCCACCCTATACGCCGTGTCAGGAAGTCGACATGCGGAGTGATGGGGATACCCATGTGCCCTTGCCCATGCCAGCCGTTCCCTCGAGATTGCCTCTCATTTCGTACGTAGTCCGAGTGTTGCATTGCGCTGTGAAAGTACGTCTGGTGTTGAATTTCGGATCTTGATCCAGTATTTCTGTTATCATCTCTGCCATCATATCGACACCATGTTATTGATCAAATAAATGCGAATTTTAAGGCTTTATCAAGAATTGTTGAATCCAAGATGGCGTCTGTAGTTTATATTTCTTTCCCGTTAATCTTATTTCTAACGATTTTTTTGTAGGTAAGTTGATAAATTCAATATTCGATTCTTTTTTTTTCTCTCTCTCTCTTAGTTCAGCTGGACTGCCATAGCAAAGCTTGGGTGAACTATCAGTAGGGGCAGGAAATTTTCGCGAAAAAATCTAAACGCCTACTAGACTGCAACAAGGTATACCCACACCAGCGGTTTCTTCCTTGTGATTGGCGGCTGTCTGCAAGAGAAGTCGTCGCCTTGTTTGCACGAGCCACTAAGGACGAGTTTGCTTCCACACTGAATTAGTGTGATTGGTTGTTGTAACAATCGACATGCACCTCAAAGTAACTTACCCAATCACGAAACACAGGCCATGCTAAAGTGTTTTAACTTCCAGCTACTCTCGGGATCTTTTAGCGAAATTTTCATGGCCCTAACTATCAGTGTTGTATGCTTCACGCAGTTGATTGAACTGGAGTCGTCTTGACGTGCGCTTGGAAACCTCGAGCCTGTGGTTACCCAAAAAAAAGGGAATGAACTTGTTACCGACCAGCGAGTACGGGCATTCGTTTTTTTCCACGAAACATACCGAGCGCGATTAGGAATGGCTGGAAAAAAAAAATTTCACGAAAATACAAAAATACAATCCTCCATACCAATGAGCACTCTAAAATAAAAGAGGAAAAAATGTGTGTGTGGGGGGGGGGGGGGGAAGGGCTCTAATATGTAAACGCGAGTTGTGTCCATCCAGAAGTTAAATGAATCCGCGAAATAATCGTGGGTGTGCTAATCAGCCAAGCGTCGATGTTCTCTGATGCAACTGAAGCTGAAGGAGTGTAGAAGGGGGGGGGGGGGGTGGAACAATAAGTAATCTCTCGTCTCGCCCGAAGAGATGTTCTCACCACGCTTCGCGACCCTTCAGGAAGATTGGGGGGGGGGGGGGGGGGGCAGCAAGGCGGAAAGGCGATCTCGAGAATCAATTAGAAGCATCCGAGAGACGGTTGTGGGTGGGGGGAGGAAGGTGGGAGGGCGGTAAAAATAGCTTAAACCCGTATTTTCCTTCTCAAATTTTCCCTCGTAGCGTAACGCAAAACAGATGTTCACACGCCCCACCCCACCTCACTTTTTTTCTTCTCTTTTTCCCCCAGGCAACTATTTCTCCCTCCCGTCCTTTACGCGCACATTCGCGTTCGTAATGAAGTTATTCGTCTGGATACAAGATACCCCCCCCCCCCCCTCTTCTTCTCTAGCAGCCCTCGGATTCCTCTGGTAGTTGATTACGGAACCCGAGGAATTCGCTAGCTCTTCTTTCGAGAGGACCTTTAAACACCCTTCCCGCCCCCTTTTTTTTCTTCTTGTTCCTCCAGCCTTGTACACATACCGCATCTTCAAGAACCAGCGGGGGAATACTCAACTGGAACACAGTTCACTCGGCAACTCCATCTCTTGTTTATCTATCGATGTATCGAAGTATCTCGAGTTTGTCTCTACAACTAGCACCGGCCCACTCGTTGGGGGGGGGGGAGGGGGGAGAGAGAGAGAGAGAGAGAGAGAGAGAGAGAGAGTTGGTCTGGGATGAATGTCTTCACAAAGGTAGCACAAGGCTCTCAGTTATTTTACAAAGTATTGGCCAAGTATATTTGCTTCTGCGTCTGTATTGATGCCGGTGTGAGATACACTTATTTGTTTCAAAGGTTTTTGATTCTGTAAATCTTCAACTGCAAGGGCCGAACGCGTGGATAAATTCACGTTAAATTTATTGAGTTTGTAGGCAGCGATGCTATTTATAAGTTTATTCTGAGGTCCGACATTCCATTCGGGCAC